>NW_025959690.1:0-36412 GCF_023159225.1 Perognathus longimembris pacificus
TAGGACCTGCACTTACGAAGGGGGTAGGCAGCTGTATATCACGGAGTAACCCTTCTGAGAATAAAAACAGCTGGAGCTTGTTAAGGTAATTACACAGGGGAAAGGATAATGTACTGGGAACTCCTCAGAAGAATCTGATTTGTGGTGAGGGGAGAGAGATAAAAGCTCATTAGGAACGACATGAACATGCTGCGTAGGTAGCTGTTATCAGTAAATATCTCCACTGAGATTAAGAAAAAGCAGTACCTTAATAAATTAAGTACCTCCTGGTATGGTTACTGTACTGGTAACACCCCAAAAGAATCTGGATTGTGTGAGGGAACAGAGAAAAAAGCTCATTTAGGACCTGCACTTAGGAAGGGGGTAGGCAGCTGTATATCAGGGAGTAAACCTTCTGAGAATAAAACAGCTGGAGCTTGTTAAGGTAATTACACAGGGGAAAGGATAATGTACTGGGAACTCCTCAGAAGAATCTGATTTAAGGTGAGGGGAGAGAGATAAAAGCTCATTTAGGAACGACATGAACATGCTGCGTAGGCAGCTGTTTATCAGTAAATATCTCCACTGAGATTAAGAAAAGCAGTAGCTTAATAAATTAAGTACTTCCTGGTATGGTTACTGAACTGGTAACTCCCCAAAAGTATCTGGATTGTGGTGAGGGAACAGAGAAAAAAGCTCATTTAGGACCTGCACTTACGAAGGGGTAGGCAGCTGTATATCAGGGAGTAAATCTTCTGAGAATCAAAACAGCTGGAGCTTGTTAAGGTAATTACACAGGGGAAAGGGTAATGTACCGGGACCTCCTCAGAAGAAACTGATTTGTGGTGAGGGGAGAGAGATAAAAGCTCATTTAGGAACGACATGAACATGCTGCGTAGGTAGCTGTTTATCAGTAAATATCTCCACTGAGATTAAGAAAAAGAGTAGCTTAATAAATTAAGTACTTCCTGGTATGGTTACTGTACTGGTAACTCCCCAAAAGAATCTGGATTGTGGTGAGGGAACAGAGAAAAAAGCTCATTTAGGACCTGCACTGACGAAGGGGATAGGCAGCTGTATATCAGGGAGTAAAGCTTCTGAGAATAAAAACAGCTGGAGCTTGTTAAGGTAATTACACAGGGGAAATTATAAAGTACTGTGAACTCCTCAGAAGAATCTGATTTGTGGTGAGGGGAGAGAGATAACAGCTCATTTAGGAAAGACATGAACATGCTGCGGAGGTAGCTGTTTATCAGTAAATATCTCCACTGAGATTAAGAAAAGCAGTAGCTTAATAAATTAAGTTCTTCCTGGTATGGTTACTGTACTGGTAACTCCCCAAAAGAATCTGGATTGTGGTGAGGGAACAGAGAAAAAAGCTCATTTAGGACCTGCACTTACGAAGGGGGTAGGCAGCTGTATATCAGGGAGTAAACCTTCTGAGAATAAAAACAACTGGGGCTTGTTAAGGTAATTACACAGGGGAAAGGATAATGTACTGGGAACTCCTCAGAAGAATCTGATTTGTGGTGAGGGGAGAGAGATAAAAGCTCATTTAGGAACGACATGAACATACTGCATAGGTAGCTGTTTATCAGTAAATATCTCCACTGAGATTAAGAAAAGCAGTAGCTTAAGAAATTAAGTACTTCCTGGTATGGTTACTGTACTGGTAATTCCCCAAAAGAATCTGGATTGTGGTGAGAGGAAAGAGAAAAAAGCTCATTTAGGGCCTGCACTTACGAAGGGGGTAGGCAGCTGTATATCAGGGAGTAAACCTTCTGAGAATAAAAACAGCTGGAGCTTGTTAAGGTAATTACACAGGGGAAATTATAAAGTACTGGGAACTCCTCAGAAGAATCTGATTTGTGGTGAGGGGATAGAGATAAAAGCTCATTTAGGAACGACATGAACATGCTGCGTAGGTAGCTGTTTATCAGTAAATATCTCCACTGAGATTAAGAAAACCAGTAGCTTAATAAATTAAGTACTTCCTGGTATGGTTACTGTACTGGTAACTCCCCAAAAGAATCTGGATTGTGGTGAGGGAACAGAGAAAAAAGCTCATTTAGGACCTGCACTGACGAAGGGGGTAGGCAGCTGTATATCAGGGAGTAAACCTTCTGAGAATAAAAACAGCTGGATCTTGTTTAAGGTAATTACAAAGGGGAAAGGATAATGTACTGGGAACTCCTCAGAAGAATCTGATTTGTGGTGAGGGGAGAGAGATAAAAGCTCATTTAGGAACGACATGAACATGCTGCGTAGGCAGCTGTTTATCAGTAAATATCTCCACTGAGATTAAGAAAAGCAGTAGCTTAATAAATTAAGTACTTCCTGGTATGGTTACTGAACTGGTAACTCCCCAAAAGTATCTGGATTGTGGTGAGGGAACAGAGAAAAAAGCTCATTTAGGACCTGCACTTACGAAGGGGTAGGCAGCTGTATATCAGGGAGTAAATCTTCTGAGAATAAAAACAGCTGGAGCTTGTTAAGGTAATTACACAGGGGAAAGGGTAATGTACCGGGACCTCCTCAGAAGAAACTGATTTGTGGTGAGGGGAGAGAGATAAAAGCTCATTTAGGAACGACATGAACATGCTGCGTAGGTAGCTGTTTATCAGTAAATATCTCCACTGAGATTAAGAAAAAGAGTAGCTTAATAAATTAAGTACTTCCTGGTATGGTTACTGTACTGGTAACTCCCCAAAAGAATCTGGATTGTGGTGAGGGAACAGAGAAAAAAGCTCATTTAGGACCTGCACTGACGAAGGGGGTAGGCAGCTGTATATCAGGGAGTAAACCTTCTGAGAATAAAAACAGCTGGAGCTTGTTTAAGGTAATTACACAGGGGAAAGGATAATGTACTGGGAACTACTCAGAAGAATCTGATTTGTGGTGAGGGGAGAGAGATAAAAGCTCATTTAGGAACGACATGAACATGCTGCGTAGGTAGCTGTTTATCAGTAAATATCTCCACTGAGATTAAGAAAAGCAGTAGCTTAATAAATTAAGTACTTCCTGGTATGGTTACTGTACTGGTAACTCCCCAAAAGAATCTGGATTGTGGTGAGGGAACAGAGAAAAAAGCTCATTTAGGACCTGCACTGACGAAGGGGATAGGCAGCTGTATATCAGGGAGTAAAGCTTCTGAGAATAAAAACAGCTGGAGCTTGTTAAGGTAATTACACAGGGAAATTATAAAGTACTGTGAACTCCTCAGAAGAATCTGATTGTGGTGAGGGGAGAGAGATAACAGCTCATTTAGGAAAGACATGAACATGCTGCGGAGGTAGCTGTTTATCAGTAAATATCTACACTGAGATTAAGAAAAGCAGTAGCTTAATAAATTAAGTTCTTCCTGGTATGGTTACTGTACTGGTAACTCCCCAAAAGAATCTGGATTGTGGTGAGGGAACAGAGAAAAAAGCTCATTTAGGACCTGCACTTACGAAGGGGGTAGGCAGCTGTATATCAGGGAGTAAACCTTCTGAGAATAAAAACAACTGGGGCTTGTTAAGGTAATTACACAGGGGAAAGGATAATGTACTGGGAACTCCTCAGAAGAATCTGATTTGTGGTGAGGGGAGAGAGATAAAAGCTCATTTAGGAACGACATGAACATACTGCATAGGTAGCTGTTTATCAGTAAATATCTCCACTGAGATTAAGAAAAGCAGTAGCTTAAGAAATTAAGTACTTCCTGGTATGGTTACTGTACTGGTAACTCCCCAAAAGAATCTGGATTGTGGTGAGGGAACAGAGAAAAAAGCTCATTTAGGGCCTGCACTTACGAAGGGGGTAGGCAGCTGTATATCAGGGAGTAAACCTTCTGAGAATAAAAACAGCTGGAGCTTGTTAAGGTAATTACACAGGGGAAATTATAAAGTACTGGGAACTCCTCAGAAGAATCTGATTTGTGGTGAGGGGATAGAGATAAAAGCTCATTTAGGAACGACATGAACATGCTGCGTAGGTAGCTGTTTATCAGTAAATATCTCCACTGAGATTAAGAAAACCAGTAGCTTAATAAATTAAGTACTTCCTGGTATGGTTACTGTACTGGTAACTCCCCAAAAGAATCTGGATTGTGGTGAGGGAACAGAGAAAAAAGCTCATTTAGGACCTGCACTGACGAAGGGGGTAGGCAGCTGTATATCAGGGAGTAAACCTTCTGAGAATAAAAACAGCTGGATCTTGTTTAAGGTAATTACAAAGGGGAAAGGATAATGTACTGGGAACTCCTCAGAAGAATCTGATTTGTGGTGAGGGGAGAGAGATAAAAGCTCATTTAGGAACGACATGAACATGCTGCGTAGGTAGCTGTTTATCAGTAAATATCTCCACTGAGATTAAGAAAAGCAGTAGCTTAATAAATTAAGTACTTCCTGGTATGGTTACTGTACTGGTAACTCCCCAAAAGAATCTGGATTGTGGTGAGGGAACAGAGAAAAAAGCTCATTTAGGACCTGCACTGACGAAGGGGATAGGCAGCTGTATATCAGGGAGTAAAGCTTCTGAGAGTAAAAACAGCTGGAGCTTGTTAAGGTAATTACACAGGGGAAATTATAAAGTACTGTGAACTCCTCAGAAGAATCTGATTTGTGGTGAGGGGAGAGAGATAACAGCTCATTTAGGAACGACATGAACATGCTGCGGAGGTAGCTGTTTATCAGTAAATATCTCCACTGAGATAAAGAAAAGCAGTAGCTTAATAAATTAAGTACTTCCTGGTATGGTTACTGTACTGGTAACTCCCCAAAAGAATCTGGATTGTGGTGAGGGAACAGAGAAAAAAGCTCATTTAGGACCTGCACTGACGAATGGGGTAGGCAGCTGTATATCAGGGAGTAAACCTTCTGAGAATAAAAACAGCTGGAGCTTGTTTAAGGTAATTACACAGGGGAAAGGATAATGTACTGGGAACTACTCAGAAGAATCTGATTAGTGGTGAGGGGAGAGAGATAAAAGCTCATTTAGGAACGACATGAACATGCTGCGTAGGTAGCTGTTTATCAGTAAATATCTCCACTGAGATTAAGAAAAGCAGTAGCTTAATAAATTAAGTACTTCCTAGTATGGTTACTGTACTGGTAACTCCCCAAAAGAATCTGGATTGTGGTGAGGGAACAGAGGAAAAAGCTCATTTAGGACCTGCACTGACGAATGGGATAGGCAGCTGTATATCAGGGAGTAAAGCTTCTGAGAGTAAAAACAGCTGGAGCTTGTTAAGGTAATTACACAGGGGAAATTATAAAGTACTGTGAACGCCTCAGAAGAATCTGATTTGTGGTGAGGGGAGAGAGATAACAGCTCATTTAGGAACGACATGAACATGCTGCGTAGGTAGCTGTTTATCAGTAAATATCTCCACTGAGATTAAGAAAAGCAGTAGCTTAATAAATTAAGTACTTCCTGGTATGGTTACTGTACTGGTAACTCCCCAAACGAATCTGGATTGTGGTGAGGGAACAGAGAAAAAAGCTCATTTAGGACCTGCACTTACGAAGGGGGTAGGCAGCTGTATATCAGAGAGTAAACCTTCTGAGAATAAAAACAACTGGGGCTTGTTAAGGTAATTACACAGGGGAAAGGATAATGTACTGGGAACTCCTCAGAAGAATCTGATTTGTGGTGAGGGGAGAGAGATAAAAGCTCATTTAGGAACGACATGAACATACTGCATAGGTAGCTGTTTATCAGTAAATATCTCCACTGAGATTAAGAAAAGCAGGAGCTTAAGAAATTAAGTACTTCCTGGTATGGTTACTGTACTTGTAATTCCCCAAAAGAATCTGGATTGTGGTGAGGGAAAAGAGAATAAAGCTCATTTAGGGCCTGCACTTACGAAGGGGGTAGGCAGCTGTATATCAGGGAGTAAACCTTCTGAGAATAAAAACAGCTGGAGCTTGTTAAGGTAATTACACAGGGGAAATTATAAAGTACTGGGAATTCCTCAGAAGAATCTGATTTGTGGTGAGGGGATAGAGATAAAAGCTCATTTAGGAACGACATGAACATGCTGCGTAGGTAGCTGTTTATCAGTAAATATCTCCACTGAGATTAAGAAAACCAGTAGCTTAATAAATTAAGTACTTCCTGGTATGGTTACTGTACTGGTAACTCCCCAAAAGAATCTGGATTGTGGTGAGGGAACAGAGAAAAAAGCTCATTTAGGACCTGCACTGACGAAGGGGGTAGGCAGCTGTATATCAGGGAGTAAACCTTCTGAGAATAAAAACAGCTGGAGCTTGTTTAAGGTAATTACACAGGGGAAAGGATAATGTACTGGGAACTCCTCAGAAGAATCTGATTTGTGGTGAGGGGAGAGAGATAAAAGCTCATTTAGGAACGACATGAACATGCTGCGTAGGTAGCTGTATATCAGTAAATATCTCCACTGAGATTAAGAAAAGCAGTAGCTTAATAAATTAAGTACTTCCTGGTATGGTTACTGTACTGGTAACTCCCCAAAAGAATCTGGATTGTGGTGAGGGAACAGAGAAAAAAGCTCATTTAGGACCTGCACTGACGAAGGGGATAGGCAGCTGTATATCAGGGAGTAAAGCTTCTGAGAGTAAAAACAGCTGGAGCTTGTAAAGGTAATTACACAGGGGAAATTATAAAGTACTGTGAACTCCTCAGAAGAATCTGATTTGTGGTGAGGGGAGAGAGATAAAAGCTCATTTAGGAACGACATGAACATGCTGCGTAGGTAGCTGTTTATCAGTAAATATCTCCACTGAGATTAAGAAAAGCAGTAGCTTAATAAATTAAGTACTTCCTGGTAAAAGAATCTGGATTGTGGTGAGGGAACAGAGAAAAAAGCTCATTTAGGACCTGCACTTACGAAGGGGGTAGGCAGCTGTATATCAGGGAGTAAACCTTCTGAGAATAAAAACAGCTGGAGCTTGTTAAGGTAATTACACAGGGGAAAGGATAATGTACTGTGAACTCCTCAGAAGAATCTGATTTGTGGTGAGGGGAGAGAGATAAAAGCTCATTTAGGAACGACATGAACATGCTGCGTACGTAGCTGTTTATCAGTAAATATCTCCACTGAGATTAAGAAAAGCAGTAGCTTAATAAATTAAGTACTTCCTGGTATGGATACTGTACTGGTAACGCCCCAAAAGAATCAGGATTGATTTGAGGGAACAGAACAAAATGCTCATTAAGGACCTGCATTTACCAAGGGGTTAGGCAGCTGTATATCAGGGAGTAAACCTTCTGAAAATAAAAACAGCAGGAGCTTGTTAAGGTAATTACACAGGGGAAAGGATAATGTACTGGGAACTCCTCAGAAGAATCTGATTTGTGGTGAGGGGAGAGAGATAAAAGCTCATTTAGGAACGACATAAACATGCTGCATAGGTAGCTGTTTATCAGTAAATATCTCCACTGAGATTAAGAAAAGCAGTAGCTTAATAAATTAAGTACTTCCTGGTATGGTTACTGTACTGGTAACTCCCCAAAAGAATCTGGATTGTGGTGAGGGAAGAGAGAAAAAAGCTCATTTAGGACCTGCACTTTCGAAGGGGGTAGGCAGCTGTATATCAGGGAGTAAACCTTCTGAGAATAAAAACAGCTGGAGCTTGTTAAGGTAATTACACAGGGGAAAGGATAATGTACTGGGAACTCCTCAGAAGAATCTGATTTGTGGTGAGGGGAGAGAGATAAAAGCTCACATAGGAACGACATGAACATGCTGCGTACGTAGCTGTTTATCAGTAAATATCTCCACTGAGATTAAGAAAAGTAGTAGCTTAATAAATTAAGGACTTCCTGGTATGGTTACTGTACTGGTAACTCCCCAAAGAATCTGGATTGTGGTGAGGGAACAGAGAAAAAAGCTCATTTAGGACATGCACTTTCGAAGGAGGCGGGCAGCTGTATATCAGGGAGTAAACCTTCTCAGAACAAAAACAGCTGGAGCTTGGTAAGGTAATTACACAGGGGAAAGGATAATGTACTGGGAACTCCTCAGAAGAATCTGATTTGTGGTGAGGGGAGAGAGATAAAAGCTCATTAAGGAACGACATGAACATGCCGCGTAGGTAGCTGTTTATCAGTAAATATCTACACTGAGATTAAGAAAAGCAGTAGCTTAATAATTTAAGTACTTCCTGGTATGGTTACTGTACTGGTAACTCCCCAAAAGAATCTGGATTGTGGTGAGGGAACAGAGAAAAAAGCTCATTTAGGACCTGGACTTTCGCAGGGGGTAGGCAGCTGTATATCAGGGAGTAAACCTTCTGAGAATAAAAACAGCTGGAGCTTGTTAAGGTAAATACACAGGGGAAATGATAATGTACTGGTAACAATTCAGAAGAACCTGATTTGTGGTGAGGGGAGAGAGATAAAAGCTCATTTAGGAACGACATGAACATGCTGCGAAGATAGCTGTTCATCAGTAAATATCTCCACTGAGATTAAGAAAAGAAGTAGCTTAATAAATTAAGGACTTCCTGGTATGGTTACTGTACTGGTAACTCCCCAAAAGAATCTGGATTGTGGTGAGGGAACAGAGAAAAAAGCTCATTTAGGACCTGCACTGACGAAGGGGGTAGGCAGCTGTATATCAGGGACTAAACCTTCTGAGAATAAAAACAGCTGGAGCTTGTTTAAGGTAATTACACAGGGGAAAGGATAATGTACTGGGAACTACTCAGAAGAATCTGATTTGTGGTGAGGGGAGAGAGATAAAAGCTCATTTAGGAACGACATGAACATGCTGCGTAGGTAGCTGTTTATCAGTAAATATCTCCACTGAGATTAAGAAAAGCAGTAGCTTAATAAATTAAGTACTTCCTGGTATGGTTACTGTACTGGTAATTCCCCAAAAGAATCTGGATTGTGGTGAGGGAAAAGAGAAAAAAGCTCATTTAGGGCCTGCACTTACGAAGGGGGTAGGCAGCTGTATATCAGGGAGTAAACCTTCTGAGAATAAAAACAGCTGGAGCTTGTTAAGGTAATTACACAGGGGAAATTATAAAGTACTGGGAACTCCTCAGAAGAATCTGATTTGTGGTGAGGGGATAGAGATAAAAGCTCATTTAGGAACGACATGAACATGCTGCGTAGGTAGCTGTTTATCAGTAAATATCTCCACTGAGATTAAGAAAACCAGTAGCTTAATAAATTAAGTACTTCCTGGTATGGTTACTGTACTGGTAACTCCCCAAAAGAATCTGGATTGTGGTGAGGGAACAGAGAAAAAAGCTCATTTAGGACCTGCACTGACGAAGGGGGTAGGCAGCTGTATATCAGGGAGTAAACCTTCTGAGAATAAAAACAGCTGGATCTTGTTTAAGGTAATTACAAAGGGGAAAGGATAATGTACTGGGAACTCCTCAGAAGAATCTGATTTGTGGTGAGGGGAGAGAGATAAAAGCTCATTTAGGAACGACATGAACATGCTGCGTAGGTAGCTGTTTATCAGTAAATATCTCCACTGAGATTAAGAAAAGCAGTAGCTTAATAAATTAAGTACTTCCTGGTATGGTTACTGTACTGGTAACTCCCCAAAAGAATCTGGATTGTGGTGAGGGAACAGAGAAAAAAGCTCATTTAGGACCTGCACTGACGAAGGGGATAGGCAGCTGTATATCAGGGAGTAAAGCTTCTGAGAGTAAAAACAGCTGGAGCTTGTTAAGGTAATTACACAGGGGAAATTATAAAGTACTGTGAACTCCTCAGAAGAATCTGATTTGTGGTGAGGGGAGAGAGATAACAGCTCATTTAGGAACGACATGAACATGCTGCGGAGGTAGCTGTTTATCAGTAAATATCTCCACTGAGATAAAGAAAAGCAGTAGCTTAATAAATTAAGTACTTCCTGGTATGGTTACTGTACTGGTAACTCCCCAAAAGAATCTGGATTGTGGTGAGGGAACAGAGAAAAAAGCTCATTTAGGACCTGCACTGACGAATGGGGTAGGCAGCTGTATATCAGGGAGTAAACCTTCTGAGAATAAAAACAGCTGGAGCTTGTTTAAGGTAATTACACAGGGGAAAGGATAATGTACTGGGAACTACTCAGAAGAATCTGATTTGTGGTGAGGGGAGAGAGATAAAAGCTCATTTAGGAACGACATGAACATGCTGCGTAGGTAGCTGTTTATCAGTAAATATCTCCACTGAGATTAAGAAAAGCAGTAGCTTAATAAATTAAGTACTTCCTGGTATGGTTACTGTACTGGTAACTCCCCAAAAGAATCTGGATTGTGGTGAGGGAACAGAGGAAAAAGCTCATTTAGGACCTGCACTGACGAATGGGATAGGCAGCTGTATATCAGGGAGTAAAGCTTCTGAGAGTAAAAACAGCTGGAGCTTGTTAAGGTAATTACACAGGGGAAATTATAAAGTACTGTGAACTCCTCAGAAGAATCTGATTTGTGGTGAGGGGAGAGAGATAACAGCTCATTTAGGAACGACATGAACATGCTGCGGAGGTAGCTGTTTATCAGTAAATATCTCCACTGAGATTAAGAAAAGCAGTAGCTTAATAAATTAAGTACTTCCTGGTATGGTTACTGTACTGGTAACTCCCCAAACGAATCTGGATTGTGGTGAGGGAACAGAGAAAAAAGCTCATTTAGGACCTGCACTTACGAAGGGGGTAGGCAGCTGTATATCAGAGAGTAAACCTTCTGAGAATAAAAACAACTGGGGCTTGTTAAGGTAATTACACAGGGGAAAGGATAATGTACTGGGAACTCCTCAGAAGAATCTGATTTGTGGTGAGGGGAGAGAGATAAAAGCTCATTTAGGAACGACATGAACATACTGCATAGGTAGCTGTTTATCAGTAAATATCTCCACTGAGATTAAGAAAAGCAGGAGCTTAAGAAATTAAGTACTTCCTGGTATGGTTACTGTACTGGTAATTCCCCAAAAGAATCTGGATTGTGGTGAGGGAAAAGAGAATAAAGCTCATTTAGGGCCTGCACTGACGAAGGGGGTAGGCAGCTGTATATCAGGGAGTAAACCTTCTGAGAATAAAAACAGCTGGAGCTTGTTTAAGGTAATTACACAGGGGAAAGGATAATGTACTGGGAACTCCTCAGAAGAATCTGATTTGTGGTGAGGGGAGAGAGATAAAAGCTCATTTAGGAACGACATGAACATGCTGCGTAGGTAGCTGTTTATCAGTAAATATCTCCACTGAGATTAAGAAAAGCAGTAGCTTAATAAATTAAGTACTTCCTGGTATGGTTACTGTACTGGTAACTCCCCAAAAGAATCTGGATTGTGGTGAGGGAACAGAGAAAAAAGCTCATTTAGGACCTGCACTGACGAAGGGGATAGGCAGCTGTATATCAGGGAGTAAAGCTTCTGAGAGTAAAAACAGCTGGAGCTTGTAAAGGTAATTACACAGGGGAAATTATAAAGTACTGTGAACTCCTCAGAAGAATCTGATTTGTGGTGAGGGGAGAGAGATAAAAGCTCATTTAGGAACGACATGAACATGCTGCGTAGGTAGCTGTTTATCAGTAAATATCTCCACTGAGATTAAGAAAAGCAGTAGCTTAATAAATTAAGTACTTCCTGGTAAAAGAATCTGGATTGTGGTGAGGGAACAGAGAAAAAAGCTCATTTAGGACCTGCACTTACGAAGGGGTTAGGCAGCTGTATATCAGGGAGTAAACCTTCTGAGAATAAAAACAGCTGGAGCTTGTTAAGGTAATTACACAGGGGAAAGGATAATGTACTGTGAACTCCTCAGAAGAATCTGATTTGTGGTGAGGGGAGAGAGATAAAAGCTCATTTAGGAACGACATGAACATGCTGCGTACGTAGCTGTTTATCAGTAAATATCTCCACTGAGATTAAGAAAAGCAGTAGCTTAATAAATTAAGTACTTCCTGGTATGGATACTGTACTGGTAACGCCCCAAAAGAATCAGGATTGATTTGAGGGAACAGAACAAAATGCTCATTAAGGACCTGCATTTACCAAGGGGTTAGGCAGCTGTATATCAGGGAGTAAACCTTCTGAAAATAAAAACAGCAGGAGCTTGTTAAGGTAATTACACAGGGGAAAGGATAATGTACTGGGAACTCCTCAGAAGAATCTGATTTGTGGTGAGGGGAGAGAGATAAAAGCTCATTTAGGAACGACATAAACATGCTGCATAGGTAGCTGTTTATCAGTAAATATCTCCACTGAGATTAAGAAAAGCAGTAGCTTAATAAATTAAGTACTTCCTGGTATGGTTACTGTACTGGTAACTCCCCAAAAGAATCTGGATTGTGGTGAGGGAAGAGAGAAAAAAGCTCATTTAGGACCTGCACTTTCGAAGGGGGTAGGCAGCTGTATATCAGGGAGTAAACCTTCTGAGAATAAAAACAGCTGGAGCTTGTTAAGGTAATTACACAGGGGAAAGGATAATGTACTGGGAACTCCTCAGAAGAATCTGATTTGTGGTGAGGGGAGAGAGATAAAAGCTCACATAGGAACGACATGAACATGCTGCGTACGTAGCTGTTTATCAGTAAATATCTCCACTGAGATTAAGAAAAGTAGTAGCTTAATAAATTAAGGACTTCCTGGTATGGTTACTGTACTGGTAACTCCCCAAAGAATCTGGATTGTGGTGAGGGAACAGAGAAAAAAGCTCATTTAGGACATGCACTTTCGAAGGAGGCGGGCAGCTGTATATCAGGGAGTAAACCTTCTCAGAACAAAAACAGCTGGAGCTTGGTAAGGTAATTACACAGGGGAAAGGATAATGTACTGGGAACTCCTCAGAAGAATCTGATTTGTGGTGAGGGGAGAGAGATAAAAGCTCATTAAGGAACGACATGAACATGCCGCGTAGGTAGCTGTTTATCAGTAAATATCTACACTGAGATTAAGAAAAGCAGTAGCTTAATAATTTAAGTACTTCCTGGTATGGTTACTGTACTGGTAACTCCCCAAAAGAATCTGGATTGTGGTGAGGGAACAGAGAAAAAAGCTCATTTAGGACCTGGACTTTCGAAGGGGGTAGGCAGCTGTATATCAGGGAGTAAACCTTCTGAGAATAAAAACAGCTGGAGCTTGTTAAGGTAAATACACAGGGGAAATGATAATGTACTGGTAACAATTCAGAAGAACCTGATTTGTGGTGAGGGGAGAGAGATAAAAGCTCATTTAGGAACGACATGAACATGCTGCGAAGATAGCTGTTCATCAGTAAATATCTCCACTGAGATTAAGAAAAGAAGTAGCTTAATAAATTAAGGACTTCCTGGTATGGTTACTGTACTGGTAACTCCCCAAAAGAATCTGGATTGTGGTGAGGGAACAGAGAAAAAAGCTCATTTAGGACCTGCACTGACGAAGGGGGTAGGCAGCTGTATATCAGGGAGTAAACCTTCTGAGAATAAAAACAGCTGGAGCTTGTTTAAGGTAATTACACAGGGGAAAGGATAATGTACTGGGAACTACTCAGAAGAATCTGATTTGTGGTGAGGGGAGAGAGATAAAAGCTCATTTAGGAACGACATGAACATGCTGCGTAGGTAGCTGTTTATCAGTAAATATCTCCACTGAGATTAAGAAAAGCAGTAGCTTAATAAATTAAGTACTTCCTGGTATGGTTACTGTACTGGTAATTCCCCAAAAGAATCTGGATTGTGGTGAGGGAAAAGAGAAAAAAGCTCATTTAGGGCCTGCACTTACGAAGGGGGTAGGCTGCTGTATATCAGGGAGTAAACCTTCTGAGAATAAAAACAGCTGGAGCTTGTTAAGGTAATTACACAGGGGAAATTATAAAGTACTGGGAACTCCTCAGAAGAATCTGATTTGTGGTGAGGGGATAGAGATAAAAGCTCATTTAGGAACGACATGAACATGCTGCGTAGGTAGCTGTTTATCAGTAAATATCTCCACTGAGATTAAGAAAACCAGTAGCTTAATAAATTAAGTACTTCCTGGTATGGTTACTGTACTGGTAACTCCCCAAAAGAATCTGGATTGTGGTGAGGGAACAGAGAAAAAAGCTCATTTAGGACCTGCACTGACGAAGGGGGTAGGCAGCTGTATATCAGGGAGTAAACCTTCTGAGAATAAAAACAGCTGGATCTTGTTTAAGGTAATTACAAAGGGGAAAGGATAATGTACTGGGAACTCCTCAGAAGAATCTGATTTGTGGTGAGGGGAGAGAGATAAAAGCTCATTTAGGAACGACATGAACATGCTGCGTAGGTAGCTGTTTATCAGTAAATATCTCCACTGAGATTAAGAAAAGCAGTAGCTTAATAAATTAAGTACTTCCTGGTATGGTTACTGTACTGGTAACTCCCCAAAAGAATCTGGATTGTGGTGAGGGAACAGAGAAAAAAGCTCATTTAGGACCTGCACTGACGAAGGGGATAGGCAGCTGTATATCAGGGAGTAAAGCTTCTGAGAGTAAAAACAGCTGGAGCTTGTTAAGGTAATTACACAGGGGAAATTATAAAGTACTGTGAACTCCTCAGAAGAATCTGATTTGTGGTGAGGGGAGAGAGATAACAGCTCATTTAGGAACGACATGAACATGCTGCGGAGGTAGCTGTTTATCAGTAAATATCTCCACTGAGATAAAGAAAAGCAGTAGCTTAATAAATTAAGTACTTCCTGGTATGGTTACTGTACTGGTAACTCCCCAAAAGAATCTGGATTGTGGTGAGGGAACAGAGAAAAAAGCTCATTTAGGACCTGCACTGACGAATGGGGTAGGCAGCTGTATATCAGGGAGTAAACCTTCTGAGAATAAAAACAGCTGGAGCTTGTTTAAGGTAATTACACAGGGGAAAGGATAATGTACTGGGAACTACTCAGAAGAATCTGATTTGTGGTGAGGGGAGAGAGATAAAAGCTCATTTAGGAACGACATGAACATGCTGCGTAGGTAGCTGTTTATCAGTAAATATCTCCACTGAGATTAAGAAAAGCAGTAGCTTAATAAATTAAGTACTTCCTGGTATGGTTACTGTACTGGTAACTCCCCAAAAGAATCTGGATTGTGGTGAGGGAACAGAGGAAAAAGCTCATTTAGGACCTGCACTGACGAATGGGATAGGCAGCTGTATATCAGGGAGTAAAGCTTCTGAGAGTAAAAACAGCTGGAGCTTGTTAAGGTAATTACACAGGGGAAATTATAAAGTACTGTGAACTCCTCAGAAGAATCTGATTTGTGGTGAGGGGAGAGAGATAACAGCTCATTTAGGAACGACATGAACATGCTGCGGAGGTAGCTGTTTATCAGTAAATATCTCCACTGAGATTAAGAAAAGCAGTAGCTTAATAAATTAAGTACTTCCTGGTATGGTTACTGTACTGGTAACTCCCCAAACGAATCTGGATTGTGGTGAGGGAACAGAGAAAAAAGCTCATTTAGGACCTGCACTTACGAAGGGGGTAGGCAGCTGTATATCAGAGAGTAAACCTTCTGAGAATAAAAACAACTGGGGCTTGTTAAGGTAATTACACAGGGGAAAGGATAATGTACTGGGAACTCCTCAGAAGAATCTGATTTGTGGTGAGGGGAGAGAGATAAAAGCTCATTTAGGAACGACATGAACATACTGCATAGGTAGCTGTTTATCAGTAAATATCTCCACTGAGATTAAGAAAAGCAGGAGCTTAAGAAATTAAGTACTTCCTGGTATGGTTACTGTACTGGTAATTCCCCAAAAGAATCTGGATTGTGGTGAGGGAAAAGAGAATAAAGCTCATTTAGGGCCTGCACTTACGAAGGGGGTAGGCAGCTGTATATCAGGGAGTAAACCTTCTGAGAATAAAAACAGCTGGAGCTTGTTAAGGTAATTACACAGGGGAAATTATAAAGTACTGGGAATTCCTCAGAAGAATCTGATTTGTGGTGAGGGGATAGAGATAAAAGCTCATTTAGGAACGACATGAACATGCTGCGTAGGTAGCTGTTTATCAGTAAATATCTCCACTGAGATTAAGAAAACCAGTAGCTTAATAAATTAAGTACTTCCTGGTATGGTTACTGTACTGGTAACTCCCCAAAAGAATCTGGATTGTGGTGAGGGAACAGAGAAAAAAGCTCATTTAGGACCTGCACTGACGAAGGGGGTAGGCAGCTGTATATCAGGGAGTAAACCTTCTGAGAATAAAAACAGCTGGAGCTTGTTTAAGGTAATTACACAGGGGAAAGGATAATGTACTGGGAACTCCTCAGAAGAATCTGATTTGTGGTGAGGGGAGAGAGATAAAAGCTCATTTAGGGACGACATGAACATGCTGCGTAGGTAGCTGTTTATCAGTAAATATCTCCACTGAGATTAAGAAAAGCAGTAGCTTAATAAATTAAGTACTTCCTGGTATGGTTACTGTACTGGTAACTCCCCAAAAGAATCTGGATTGTGGTGAGGGAACAGAGAAAAAAGCTCATTTAGGACCTGCACTGACGAAGGGGATAGGCAGCTGTATATCAGGGAGTAAAGCTTCTGAGAGTAAAAACAGCTGGAGCTTGTTAAGGTAATTACACAGGGGAAATTATAAAGTACTGTGAACTCCTCAGAAGAATCTGATTTGTGGTGAGGGGAGAGAGATAAAAGCTCATTTAGGAACGACATGAACATGCTGCGTAGGTAGCTGTTTATCAGTAAATATCTCCACTGAGATTAAGAAAAGCAGAAGCTTAATAAATTAAGTACTTCCTGGTAAAAGAATCTGGATTGTGGTGAGGGAACAGAGAAAAAAGCTCATTTAGGACCTGCACTTACGAAGGGGGTAGGCAGCTGTATATCAGGGAGTAAACCTTCTGAGAATAAAAACAGCTGGAGCTTGTTAAGGTAATTACACAGGGGAAAGGATAATGTACTGTGAACTCCTCAGAAGAATCTGATTTGTGGTGAGGGGAGAGAGATAAAAGCTCATTTAGGAACGACATAAACATGCTGCATAGGTAGCTGTTTATCAGTAAATATCTCCACTGAGATTAAGAAAAGCAGTAGCTTAATAAATTAAGTACTTCCTGGTATGGTTACTGTACTGGTAACTCCCCAAAAGAATCTGGATTGTGGTGAGGGAAGAGAGAAAAAAGCTCATTTAGGACCTGCACTTTCGAAGGGGGTAGGCAGCTGTATATCAGGGAGTAAACCTTCTGAGAATAAAAACAGCTGGAGCTTGTTAAGGTAATTACACAGGGGAAAGGATAATGTACTGGGAACTCCTCAGAAGAATCTGATTTGTGGTGAGGGGAGAGAGATAAAAGCTCACATAGGAACGACATGAACATGCTGCGTACGTAGCTGTTTATCAGTAAATATCTCCACTGAGATTAAGAAAAGAAGTAGCTTAATAAATTAAGGACTTCCTGGTATGGTTACTGTACTGGTAACTCCCCAAAGAATCTGGATTGTGGTGAGGGAACAGAGAAAAAAGCTCATTTAGGACATGCACTTTCGAAGGAGGCGGGCAGCTGTATATCAGGGAGTAAACCTTCTCAGAACAAAAACAGCTGGAGCTTGGTAAGGTAATTACACAGGGGAAAGGATAATGTACTGGGAACTCCTCAGAAGAATCTGATTTGTGGTGAGGGGAGAGAGATAAAAGCTCATTAAGGAACGACATGAACATGCCGCGTAGGTAGCTGTTTATCAGTAAATATCTACACTGAGATTAAGAAAAGCAGTAGCTTAATAATTTAAGTACTTCCTGGTATGGTTACTGTACTGGTAACTCCCCAAAAGAATCTGGATTGTGGTGAGGGAACAGAGAAAAAAGCTCATTTAGGACCTGGACTTTCGAAGGGGGTAGGCAGCTGTATATCAGGGAGTAAACCTTCTGAGAATAAAAACAGCTGGAGCTTGTTAAGGTAAATACACAGGGGAAATGATAATGTACTGGTAACAATTCAGAAGAACCTGATTTGTGGTGAGGGGAGAGAGATACAAGCTCATTTAGGAACGACATGAACATGCTGCGTAGGTTGCTGTTTATCAGTAAATATCTCCACTGAGATTAAGAAAACGAGTAGCTTAATAAATTAAGTACTCCCTGGAATGGTTACTGTATTGGTAACTCCCCAAAAGAATCTGGAGTGTGGTGAGGGAACAGAGAAAAAATCTCATTTAGGACCTGCACTTTCGAAGGGTGTAGGCAGCTGTATATCAGGGAGTAAACCTTCTGAGAATAAAAACAGCTGGAGCTTGTTAAGTTAATTACACAGGGGAAAGGATAATGTACTGGGTACTCCTCAGAAGAATCTGATTTGTGGTGAGGGGAGAGAGATAAAAGCTCATTTAGGAACGCCATGAACATGCTGCGTAGGTAGCTGTTTATCAGTAAATATCTCCACTGAGATTAAGAAAAGCAGTAGCTTAATAAATTAAGTACTTCCTGGTATGGTTACTGTACTGGTAACTCCCCAAAAGAATCTGGATTGTGGTGAGGGAACAGAGAATAAAGCTCATTTAGGACCTGCACTGAAGGGGGTAGGCAGCAGTATATCAGGGAGTAAACCTTCTGAGAATAAAAACAGCTGGAGCTTGTTAAGGTATTTACACAGTGGAAAGGATAATGTACTGGGAACTCCTCAGAAGAATCTGATTTGTGGTGAGGGGAGAGAGATAAAAGCTCATTTAGGAACGACATGAACATGCTGCGTAGGTAGCTGTTTATCAGCAAATATCTCCACTGAGATTAAGAAAAGCAGTAGCTTAATAAATTAAGTACTTCCTGGTATGGTTACTGTACTGGTAACTCCCCAAAAGAACCTGGATTGTGGTGAGGGAACAGATTAAAAAGCTCATTTAGGACCTGCACTTCCGAAGGGGGTAGGCAGCTGTATATCAGGGAGTAAACCTTCCGAGAATAAAAACAGCTGGAGCTTGTCAAGGTAATTACACAGGGGAAAGGATAATGTACTGGGAACTCTTCAGAAGAATCTGATTTGTGGTGAGGGGAGAGAGATAAAAGCTCATTTAGGAACGACATGAACATGCTGCGTAGGTAGCTGTTTATCAGTAAATATCACCACTGAGATTAAGAAAAGCAGTAGCTTAATAAATTAAGTACTTCCTGGTATGGTTACTGTACTGGTAACTCCCCAAAAGAATCTGGATTGTGGTGAGGGAACAGAGAAAAAAGCTCATTTAGGACCTGCACTTACGAAGGGGGTAGGCAGCTGTATATCAGGGAGTAAACCTTCTGAGAATAAAACAGATGGAGCTTGTTAAGGTAATTACACATGGGAAAGGATAAAGTACTGGGAACTCCTCAGAAGAATCTGATTTGTGGTGAGGGGAGAGAGATAAAAGCTCATTTAGGAACGACATGAACATGCTGCCTAGATAGCTGTTTATCAGTAAACATCTCCACTGAGATTAAGAAAAGCAGTAGCTTAATAAATTAAGTACTTTCTGGTATGGTTACTGTAATGGTCACTCCCCAAAAGAATCTGGATTGTGGTGAGGGAACAGAGAAAAAAGCTCATTTACCACCTGCACTTACGAAGGGGGTAGGCAGCTGTATATCAGGGAGTAAACCTTCTGAGAATAAAAACAGCTGGAGCTTGTTAAGGTAATTACACAATGGAAAGGATAATGTACTGGGAACTCTTCAGAAGAATCTGATTAGTGGTGAGGGGAGAGAGATAAAGCTCATTTAGGAACGACATGAACATGCTGCGTACGTAGCTGTTTATCAGTAAATATCTCCACTGAGATTAAGAAAAGCAGTAGCTTAATAAATTAAGTACTTCCTGGTATGGTTACTTTACTGGTCACTTCACAAAAGAATCTGGATTGTGGTGAGGGAACAGAGAAAAAAGCTCATTTACCACCTGCACTTACGAAGGGGGTAGGCAGCTGTATATCAAGGAGTAAACCTTCTGAGAATAAAAACAGCTGGAGCTTGTTAAGGTAATTACACAGGGGAAAGGATAATGTACTGGAACTCCTCAGAAGAATCTGATTCGTGGTGAGGGGAGAGAGCTAAAAGCTCATTTAGGAACGACATGAACATGATGCGTACGTAGCTGTTTATCAGTAAATATCTCCACTGAGATTAAGAGAAGCAGTAGCTTAATAAATTAAGTACTTCCTGGTATGGTTACTGTACTGGTAACTCCCAAAAAGAATCTGCATTGTGGTGAGGGAACAGAGAAAAAAGCTCATTTAGGACCTGCACTAACGAAGGGGGTAGGCAGCTGTATATCAGGGAGTAAACCTTCTGAGAATAAAAACAGCTGGAGCTTCTTAAGGTAATTACACAGGGGAAAGGATAATGTACTGGGAACTCCTCAGAAGAATCTGATTCGTGGTGAGGGGAGAGAGATAAAAGCTCATTTAGGAACGAGATGAACATGCTGCGAAGGTTGCTGTTCATCAGTAAATATCTCCACTGAGATTAAGAAAATCAGTAGCTTAATAAATTAAGTACTTCCTGGTATGGTTACTGTACTGGTCACTCCAAAAGAGAATCTGGATTGTGGTGAGGGAACAGAGAAAAAAGCTCATTTAGGACCTACACTTACGAAGGGGGTAGGCAGCTGTATATCAGGGAGTAAACCTTCTGAGAATAAAAACAGCTGGAGCTTGTTAAGGTAATTACACAGGGGAAAGGATAATGTACTGGGAACTCCTCAGAAGAATCTGATTTGTGGTGAGGGGAGAGAGATAAAAGCTCATTTAGGAACGACATGAACATGCTGCGTAGGTAGCTGTTTATCAGTAAATATCTCCACTGAGATTAAGAAAAGCAGTAGCTTAATAAATTAAGTACTTTCTGGTATGGTTACTGTACTGGTCAATCCCCAAAAGAATCTGGATTGTGGTGAGGGAACAGAGAAAAAAGCTCATGTAGGACCTGCACTTACGAAGGGGGTAGGCAGCTGTATATCAGGGAGTAAACCTTCTGAGAATAAAAACAGCTGGAACTTGTTAAGGTAATTACACAATGGAAAGGATAATGTACTGGGTACTCTTCAGAAGAATCTGATTAGTGGTGAGGGGAGAGAGATAAAGCTCATTTAGGAACGACATGAACATGCTGCGTAGGAAGCTGTTTATCAGTAAATATCTCCACTGAGATTAAGAAAAGCAGTAGCTTAATAAATTAAGTACTTCCTGGTATGGTTACTGTACTGGTAATTCCCAAAAAGAATCTGGATTGTGGTGAGGGAACAGAGAAAAAAGCTCATTTAGGACCTGCACTTACGAAGGGGGTAGGCAGCTGTATATCAGGGAGTAAACCTTCTGAGAATAAAAACAGCTGGAGCTTGTTAAGGTAATTACACAGGGGAAAGGATAATGTACTGGGAACTCCTCAGAAGAATCTGATTTGTGGTGAAGGGAGAGAGATAAAAGCTCATTTAGGAACGACATGAACATGCTGCGTAGGTAGCTGTTTATCAGAAATTATCTCCACTGAGATTAAGAAAATCAGTAGCTTAGTAAATTAAGTACTTCCTGGTATGGTTCCTGTACTGGTAACTCCCCAAAAGAATCTGGATTGTGGTGAGGGAACAGAGAAAAAAGCTCATTTAGGACCTGCAATTTCGAAGGGGGTAGGCAGCTGTATATCAGGGAGTAAACCTTCTGAGAATAAAAACAGCTGGAGCTTGTTAAGGTAATTACACAGGGGAAAGGATAATGTACTGGGAACTCCTCAGACGAATCTGATTTTTGGTGAGGGGAGAGAGATAAAAGCTCATTTAGGAACGACATGAACATGCTGCGTAGGTAGCTGTTTATCAGTAAATATCTCCACTGAGATTAAGAAAAGCAGTAGCTAATAAATTAAGTATTTCCTGGTATGGTTACTGTACTGGTACCTCCCCAAAAGAATCTGGATTTTGGTGAGGACACAGAGAAAAAAGCTCATTTAGGACCTGAACTTACGAAGGGGGTAGGCAGCTGTATATCAGGGAGTAAACCTTCTGAGAATAAAAACAGCTGGAGCTTGTTACGGTAATTACACAGGGGAAAGGATAATGTACTGTGAACTCCTCAGAAGAATGTGATTTGTGGTGAGGGGAGAAAGATAAAAGCTCATTTAGGAACGACATGAACATGCTGCGTAGGTAGCTGTTTATCAGAAAATATCTGCACTGAGATTAAGAAAAGCAGTAGCTTAATAAATTAAGTACTTCCTGGTAGGTTTACTCTACTGGTAACTCCCCAAAAGAATATGGATTGTGGTGAGGGAACAGAGAAAAAAGCTCATTTAGGACCTGCACTTACGAAGGGGGTAGGCAGCTGTATATCAGGGAGTAAACCTTCTGAGTATAAAAACAGCTGGAGCTTGTTAAGGTAATTACACAGTGGAAAGGATAATGTACTGGGAACTCCTCAGAAAAATCTGATTTGTGGAGAGGGGAGAGAGATAAAAGCTCATTTAAGAACGACATGAACATGCTGCGTAGGTAGCTGTTTATCAGTAAATATCTCCACTGAGATTAAGAAAAGCAGTAGCTTAATAAATTAAGTACTTCCTGGTATGGTTCCTGTACTGGTAACTCCCCAAAAGAATCTGGATTGTGGTGAGGGAACAGAGAAAAAAGCTCATTTAGGACCTGCAATTTCGAAGGGGGTAGGCAGCTGTATATCAGGGAGTAAACCTTCTGAGAATAAAAACAGCTGGAGCTTGTTAAGGTAATTACACAGGGGAAAGGATAATGTACTGGGAACTCCTCAGACGAATCTGATTTTTGGTGAGGGGAGAGAGATAAAAGCTCATTTAGGAACGACATGAACATGCTGCGTAGGTAGCTGTTTATCAGTAAATATCTCCACTGAGATTAAGAAAAGCAGTAGCTAATAAATTAAGTACTTCCTGGTATGGTTACTGTACTGGTACCTCCCCAAAAGAATCTGGATTTTGGTGAGGACACAGAGAAAAAAGCTCATTTAGGACCTGAACTTACGAAGGGGGTAGGCAGCTGTATATCAGGGAGTAAACCTTCTGAGAATAAAAACAGCTGGAGCTTGTTACGGTAATTACACAGGGGAAAGGATAATGTACTGTGAACTCCTCAGAAGAATCTGATTTGTGGTGAGGGGAGAGAGATAAAAGCTCATTTAGGAACGACATGAACATGCTGCGTAGGTAGCTGTTTATCAGAAAATATCTCCACTGAGATTAAGAAAAGCAGTAGCTTAATAAATTAAGTACTTCCTGGTAGGGTTACTCTACTGGTAACTCCCCAAAAGAATATGGATTGTGGTGAGGGAACAGAGAAAAAAGCTCATTTAGGACCTGCACTTACGAAGGGGGTAGGCAGCTGTATATCAGGGAGTAAACCTTCTGAGTATAAAAACAGCTGGAGCTTGTTAAGGTAATTACACAGGGGAAAGGATAATGTACTGGGAACTCCTCAGAAAAATCTGATTTGTGGAGAGGGGAGAGAGATAAAAGCTCATTTAAGAACGACATGAACATGCTGCGTAGGTAGCTGTTTATCAGTAAATATCTCCACTGAGATTAAGAAAAGCAGTAGCTTAATAAATTAAGTACTTCCTGGTATGGTTACTGTACTGGTAACTCCCCAAAAGAATCTGAATTGTGGTGAGGGAACAGAGAAAAAAGCTCATTTAGGACCTGCACTTACAAAGGGGGTAGGCAGCTGTATATCAGGGAGTAAACATTCTGAGAATAAAAACAGCTGGAGCTTCTTAAGGTAATTACACAGGGGAAAGGATAATGTACTGGGAACTCCTCAGAAGAATCTGATTTGTGGTGAGGAGAGAGCGATAAAAGCTCATTTAGGAACGACATGAACATGCTGCGTAGGCAGCTGTTTATCAGTAAATATCTCCACTGAGATTTAGAAAAGCAGTAGCTTAATAAATTAAGTACTTCCTGGTATGGATACTGTACTGGTAACTCCACAGAAGAATCTGGATTGTGGTGAGGGAACAGAGAAAAAAGCTCATTTAGGGCCTGCCCTTATGAAGGGGGTAGGCAGCAGTATATCAGGGAGTAAACCTTCTGAGAATAAAAACAGCTGGAGCTTGTTAAGGTAATTACACAGTGGAAAGGATAATGTACTGGGAACTCCTCAGAAGAATTTGATTTGTGGTGAGGGGAGAGAGATAAATGCTCATTGAGGAACGACATGAACATGCGGCGTAGGTAGCTGTTTATCAGTAAATATCTGCACTGAGATTAAGAAAAGCAGTAGCTTAATAAATTAAGTACTTCCTGGTATGGTTACTGTACTGGTAACTCCCCAAAAGAATCTGGATTGTGGTGAGGGAACAGAGAAAAAAGCTCATTTAGGACCTGCACTTACGAAGGGGGTAGGCAGCTGTATATCAGGGAGTAAACCTTCTGAGAATAAAAACAGCTGGAGCTTGTTAAGGTAATTACACAGGGGAAAGGATAATGTACTGGGAACTCCTCAGAAGAAGCTGATTTGTGCTGAGTGGAGAGAGATAAAAGCTCATTTAGGAACGACATGAACATGCTTCGTAGGTAGCTGTTTATCAGTAAATATCCCCACTGAGATTAAAAAAAGCAGTAGGTTAATAAATTAAGTACTTCCTGGTATGGTTACTGTACTGGTAACTCCCCAAAAGAATCTGGATTGTGGTGAGGGAACAGAGAAAAAAGCTCATTTAGGACCTGCACTGACGAAGGGGGTAGGCAGCTGTATATCAGGGAGTAAACCTTCTGAGAATAAAAACAGCTGGAGCTTGTTAAGGTAATTACACAGGGGAAAGGATAATGTACTGGGAACTCCTCAGAAGAATCTGATTTGTGGTGAGGGGAGAGAGATAAAAGCTCATTTAAGAACGATATGAACATGCTGCGTACGTAGCTGTTTATCAGTAAATATCTCCACTGAGATTAAGAAAAGCAGTAGCTTAATAAATTAAGTACTTCCTGGTATGGTTACTGTACTGGTAACTCCCCAAAAGAATCTGGATTGTGGTGAGGGAACATAGAAAAAAGCTCATTTAGGACCTGCACTTACGAATGGGGTAGCCAGCTGTATATCAGGGAGTAAACCTTCTGAGAATCAAAACAGCTGGAGCTTGTTAAGGTAATTACACAGGGGAAAGGAAAATGTACTGTTAACTCCTCAGAAGAATCTGATTGGTGGTGGGGGAGAGAGATAAAAGCTCATTAAGGAACGACATGAACATGCTGCGTAGGTAGCTGTTTATCAGTAAATATCTCCACTGAGATTAAGAAAAGCAGTAGCATAATAAATTAAGTACCTCCTGGTATGGTTACTGTACTGGTAATTCCCAAAAAGAATCTGGATTGTGGTGAGGGAACAGAGTAAAAAGCTCATTTAGGACCTGCACTTACGAAGGGGGTAGGCAGCTGTATATCAGGGAGTAAACATTCTGAGAATAAAAACAGCTGGAGCTTCTTATGGTAATTACACAGGGGAAAGGATAATGTTCTGGGAACTCCTCAGAAGAATCTGATTTGTGGTGAGGGGAGAGAGATAAAAGCTCATTTAGGAACGACATGAACATGCTGCTTACGTTGCTGTTTATCAGTAAATATCTCCACTAAGATTAAGAAAAGAAGTAGCTTAATAAATTAAGTACTTCCTGGTATGGTTACTCTACTGGTAACTCCCCAAAAGAATCTGGATTTTGGTGAGGGAACAGAGAAAAAAGCTCATTTAGGACCTGCACTTACGAAGGGGGTAGGCAGCTGTATATCAGGGAGTAAACCTTCTGAGAATAAAAACAGCTGGAGCTTGTTAAGGTAATTACACAGGGGAAAGGATAATGTACTGGGAATTCATTCAGAAGAATCGGATTTGTGGTGAGGGGAGAGAGATAAAAGCTCATTTATGAACGACATGAACATGCTGCGTAGGTAGCTGTTTATCAGTAAATATCTCCACTGAGATTAAGAAAAGCAGTAGCTTAATAAATTAAGTACTTCCTGGTATGGTTACTGTACTGGTAACTCCACAAAAGAATCTGGATTGTGGTGAGAGAACAGAGAAAAAAGCTCATTTAGGACCTGCACTTACGAAGGGGGTAGGCAGCTGTATTTCAGGGAGTAAACCTTCTGAGAATAAAAACAGCTGGAGCTTGTTAAGGTAATTACACAGGGGAAAGGATAATGTACTGGGAACTCCTCAGAAGAATCTGATTTGTGGTGAGGGGAGAGACATAAAAGCTCATTTAGGAACGACATGAACATGCTGCGTAGGTAGCTGTTTATCAGTAAATATCTCCACTGAGATTAAGAAAAGCAGTAGCTTAATAAATTAAGTACTTCCTGGTATGGTTACTGTACTGGTAACTTCCCAAAAGAATCTGGATTGTGGTGAGGGAACAGAGAAAAAAGCTCATTAAGTCCTGCACTTACGAAGGGGTAGGCAGCTGTATATCAGGGAGTAAACCTTCTGAGAATAAAAACAGTTATAACTTGTTAAGTTAATTACACAGGGGAAAGGATAATGTACTGGGAACTCCTTAGAAGAATCTGATTTGTGGTGAGGGGAGAGAGATAAAAGCTCATTTAGGAACGCCATGAACATGCTGCGTAGGTAGCTGTTTATCATTAAATATCTCCACTGAGATTAAGAAAAGCAGTAGCTTAATAAATTAATTACTTCCTGGTATGGTTACTGTACTGGTAACTCCCCAAAAGAATCTGGATTGTGGTGAGGTAACAGAAAAAAAAGCTCATTTAGGACCTGCACTTATGAAGGGGGTAGGCAGCAGTATATCAGGAGGTAAACCTTCTGAGAATAAAAACAGCTGGATCTTGTTAAGGTAATTACACAGGGCAAAGGATAATGTACTGGGAACTCATTCAGAAGAATCTGATTTGTGGTGAGGGGAGAGAGATAAAAGCTCATTTAGGAACGACATGAACATGCTGCGTAGGTAGCTGTTTATCAGTAAATATCTCCACTGAGATTAAGAAAAGCAGTAGCTTAATAAATTAAGTACTTCCTGGTATGGTTACTGTACTGGTCACTCCCCAAAAGAATCTGGATTGTTGTGAGGGAACAGAGAAAAAAGCTCATTTAGGACCTGCACTTACGAAGGGGGTAGGCAGCTGTATATCAGGGAGTAAACCTTCTGAGAATAAATACAGCTGGAGCTTGTTAAGGTAATTACACAGAGGAAAGGATAATGTACTGGGAAGTCCTCAGAAGAATCTGATTTGAGGTGAGGGGAGAGAGAAAAAGCTCATTTAGGAACGACATGAACATGCTGCGTAGGTAGCTGTTTATCAGTAAATATCTCCACTGAGATTAAGAAAAGCAGTAGCTTAATAAATTAAGTACTTCCTGGTATGGTTACTGTACTGGTAACTCCCCAAATGAATCTGGATTGTGGTGAGATAACAGAGAAAAAAGCTCATTTAAGATCTTAACTTACGAAGGGGTAGGCAGCTGTATATCAGGGAGTAAACCTTCTGAGAATAAAAACAGCAGGAGCTTGTTAAGGTAATTACACAGGGGAAAGGATAATGTACTGGGAACTCCTCAGAAGAATCTGATTTGTGGTGACGGGAGAGAGATAAAAGCTCATTTAGGAACGACATGAACATGCTGCGTAGGTAGCTGTTTATCAGTAAATATCTCCACTGAGATTAAGCAAAGCAGTAGCTTAATAAATTAAGTACTTCCTGGTATGGTTACTATACTGGTAACTCCCCAAAAGAATCTGGATTGTGGTGAGGGAACATAGATAAAAGCTCATTTGGGACCTGCACTTATGAAGGGGGTAGGCAGCAGTATATCAGGGAGTAAACCTTCTGAGAATAAAAACAGCTGGAGCTTGTAAGGTAATTACACAGGGGAAAGGATAATGTACTGGGAAGTCCTCAGAAGAATCTGATTTGTGGTGACGGGAGAGAGATAAAAGCTCATTTAGGAACGACATGAACATGCTGCCCACGTAGCTGTTTATCAGTAAATATCTCCACTGAGAAAAGAAAAGCAGTAGCTTAATAAATGAAGTACTTCCTGGTATGGTTACTGTACTGGACACTCCCCAAAAGAATCTGCATTGTGGTGAGGGAACAGAGAAAAAAGCTCATTTAGGACCTGCACTTACGAAGGGGGTAGGCAGCTGTATTTCAGGGAGTAAACCTTCTGAGAATAAAAAACAGCTGGAGCTTGTTAAGGTAATTACACAGGGGAAAGGATAATGTACTGGGAACTCCTCAGAAGAATCTGATTTGTGGTGAGGGGAGAGAGATAAAAGCTCATTTAGGAACGACATGAACATGATGCGTAGGTAGCTGTTTATCAGTACATATCTCCACTGAGATTAAGAAAAGCAGTAGCTTAATAATTAAGTACTTCCTGGTAAGGTTACTGTACTGGTAACTCCCCAAAAGAATCTGGATTGTGGTGAGGGAACAGAGAAAAAAGCTCATTAAGACCTGCACTTACGAAGGGGTAGGCAGCTGTGTATCAGGGAGTAAACCTTCTGAGAATAAAAACAGCTATAGCTTGTTAAGTTAATTACACAGGGGAAAGGATAATGTACTGGGAACTCCTCAGAAGAATCTGATTTGTGGTGAGGGGAGAGAGATAAAAGCTCATTTAGGAACGACATGAACATGCTGCGTAGGTAGCTGTTTATCAGTAAATATCTCCACTGAGATTAAGAAAAGCAGTAGCTTAATAATTAAGTACTTCCTGGTAAGGTTACTGTACTGGTAACTCCCCAAAAGAATCTGGATTGTGGTGAGGGAACAGAGAAAAAAGCTCATTAAGACCTGCACTTACGAAGGGGTAGGCAGCTGTGTATCAGGGAGTAAACCTTCTGAGAATAAAAACAGCTATAGCTTGTTAAGTTAATTACACAGGGGAAAGGATAATGTACTGGGAACTCCTCAGAAGAATCTGATTTGTGGTGAGGGGAGAGAGATAAAAGCTCATTTAGGAACGACATGAACATGCTGCGTAGGTAGCTGTTTATCAGTAAATATCTCAACTGAGATTAAGAAAAGCAGTAGCTTAATAAATTAAGTACTTCCTGGTATGGTTACTGTACTGGTAACTCCCCAAAAGAATCTGGATTGTGGTGAGGGAACAGAGAAAAAAGCTCATTAAGACCTGCACTTACGAAGGGGTAGGCAGCTGTGTATCAGGGAGTAAACCTTCTGAGAATAAAAACAGCTATAGCTTGTTAAGTTAATTACACAGGGGAAAGGATAAAGTACTGGGAACTCCTCAGAAGAATCTGATTTGTGGTGAGGGGAGAGAGATTAAAGCTCATTTAGGAACGACATGAACATGCTGCGTAGGTAGCTGTTGATCAGTAAATATCTCACTGAGATTAAGAAAAGCAGTAGCTAAATAAATTAAGTACTTCCTGGTATGGTTACTGTACTGGTAACTCCCCAAATGAACCTGGATTGTGGTGAGGGAACAGAGAAAAAAGCTCATTTAAGACCTGCACTTACGAAGGGGGTAGGCAGCTGTATATCAGGGAGTAAACCTTCTGAGAATAATAACAGCTGGAGCTTGTTAAGGTAATTACACAGGGGAAAGGATAATGTACTGGGAACTCCTCAGAAGTATCTGATTTGTGGTGAGGGGAGAGAGATAAAAGCTCATTTATGAACGACATGAACATGCTGCACACGTAGCTGTTTATCAGTAAATATCTCCACTGAGATTAAGAAAAGCAGTAGCTTAATAAATTAAGTACTTCCTGGTATGGTTACTGTACTGGTAACTCCCCAAAAGAATCTGGATTGCTTTGAGGGAACAGAGAAAAAAGCTCATTTAGGACCTGCACTTACGAAGGGGGTAGGAAGCTGTATATCAGGGAGTAAACCTTCTGAGAATAAAAACAGCTGGAGCTTGTTAAGGTAATTACACAGGGGAAAGGATAATGTACTGGGAACTCCTCAGAAGAATCTGATTAGTGGTGAGGGGAGAGAGATAAAAGCACATTTATGAACGACATGAACATGCTGCGTAGGTAGCTGTTTATCAGTAAATATCTCCACTGAGATTAAGAAAAGCAGTAGCTTAATAAATTAAGTACTTCCTGGTATGGTTAGTGTACTGGTAACTCCCCAAAAGAATCGGGATTGTGGTGAGGGAACAGAGAAAAAAGCTCATTTAGGACCTGCACATAAGAAGGCGGTAGGCAGCAGTATATCAGGGAGTAAACCTTCTGAGAATAAAAACAGCAGGAGCTTGTTAAGGTAATTACACAGGGGAAAGGATAATGTACTGGGAACTCCTCAGAAGAATCTGATTTGTGGTGAGGGGAGAGAGATAAAAGCTCATTTAGGAACGACATGAACATGCTGCGTAGGTAGCTGTTTATCAGTACATATCTCCACTGAGATTAAGAAAAGCAGTAGCTTAATAAATTAAGTACTTCCTTGTATGGTTACTGTACTGGTAACTCCCCAAAAGAATCTGGATTGTGGTGAGGGAACAGAGAAAAAAGCTCATTTAGGACCTGCACTTACGAAGGAGTTAGGCAGCTGTATATCAGGGAGTAAACCTTCTGAGAATAAAAACAGCTGGAGATTGTTACGGTAATTACACAGGGGAAAGGATAATGTACTGGGAACTCCTCAGAAGAATCTGATTTGTGGTGAGGGGAGAGAGATAAAAGCTCATTTAGGAACAACATGAACATGCTGCGTAGGTAGCTGTTTATCAATAAATATCTCCACTGAGATTAAGAAAAGCAGTAGCTTAATAAATTAAGTACCTCCTGGTATGGTTACTGTACTGGTAACACCCCAAAAGAATCTGGATTGTGGTGAGGGAACAGAGAAAAAAGCTCATTTAGGACCTGCACTTACGAAGGGGGTAGGCAGCAGTATATCAGGGAGTAAACCTTCTGAGAATAAAAACAGCTGGAGCTTGTTAAGGTAATTACACAGGGGAAAGGATAATGTACTGGGAACTCCTCAGAAGAATCTGATTTGTGGGAGGGGAGAGTGATAAAAGCTCATTTAGGAACGACATGAACATGCTGCGTACGTAGCTGTTTATCAGTAAATATCTCCGCTGAGATTAAGAAAAGCAGTAGCTTAATAAATTAAGTACTTCCTGGTATAGTTACTGAACTGGTCACTCCACAAAAGAATCTGGAATGTGGTGAGGGAACAGAGAAAAAAGCTCATTTAGGACCTGCACTTACGGAGGGGGTAGGCAGCTGTATATCAGGGATTAAACCTTCTGAGGATAAAAACAGCTGGTGTTTGTTAAGGTAATTACACAGTGGAAAGGATAATGTACTGGGAAATCCTCAAAAGAATCTGATTTGTGGTGAGGGGAGAGAGATAAAAGCACATTTATGAACGACATGAACATGCTGCGTAGGTAGCTGTTTATCAGTAAATATCTCCACTGAGATTAAGAAAAGCAGTAGCTTAATAAATTAAGTACTTCCTGGTATGGTTACTGTACTGGTAACTCCCCAAAAGAATCGGGATTGTGGTGAGGGAACAGAGAAAAAAGCTCATTTAGGACCTGCACATAAGAAGGGGGTAGGCAGCAGTATATCAGGGAGTAAACCTTCTGAGAATAAAAACAGCAGGAGCTTGTTAAGGTAATTACACAGGGGAAAGGATAATGTACTGGGAACTCCTCAGAAGAATCTGATTTGTGGTGACGGGAGAGAGATAAAAGCTCATTTAGGAACGACATGAACATGCTGTGTAGGTAGCTGTTTATCAGTAAATATCTCCACTGAGATTAAGAAAAGCAGTAGCTTAATAAATTAAGTACTTCCTGGTATGGTTACTATACTGGTAACTCCCCAAAAGAATCTGGATTGTGGTGAGGGAACAGAGATAAAAGCTCATTTGGGACCTGCACTTATGAAGGGGGTAGGCAGCAGTATATCAGGGAGTAAACCTTCTGAGAATAAAAACAGCTGGAGCTTGTTAAGGTAATTACACAGGGAAAGGATAATGTACTGGGAAGTCCTCAGAAGAATCTGATTTGTGGTGAGGGGAGAGAGATAAAAGCTCATTTAGGAACGACATGAACATGCTGCGTAGGTAGCTGTTTATCAGTACATATCTCCACTGAGATTAAGAAAAGCAGTAGCTTAATAAATTAAGTACTTCCTTGTATGGTTACTGTACTGGTAACTCCCCAAAAGAATCTGGATTGTGGTGAGGGAACAGAGAAAAAAGCTCATTTAGGACCTGCACTTACGAAGGAGTTAGGCAGCTGTATATCAGGGAGTAAACCTTCTGAGAATAAAAACAGCTGGAGATTGTTACGGTAATTACACAGGGGAAAGGATAATGTACTGGGAACTCCTCAGAAGAATCTGATTTGTGGTGAGGGGAGAGAGATAAAAGCTCATTTAGGAACAACATGAACATGCTGCGTAGGTAGCTGTTTATCAATAAATATCTCCACTGAGATTAAGAAAAGCAGTAGCTTAATAAATTAAGTACCTCCTGGTATGGTTACTGTACTGGTAACACCCCAAAAGAATCTGGATTGTGGTGAGGGAACAGAGAAAAAAGCTCATTTAGGACCTGCACTTACGAAGGGGGTAGGCAGCAGTATATCAGGGAGTAAACCTTCTGAGAATAAAAACAGCTGGAGCTTGTTAAGGTAATTACACAGGGGAAAGGATAATGTACTGGGAACTCCTCAGAAGAATCTGATTTGTGGGAGGGGAGAGTGATAAAAGCTCATTTAGGAACGACATGAACATGCTGCGTACGTAGCTGTTTATCAGTAAATATCTCCGCTGAGATTAAGAAAAGCAGTAGCTTAATAAATTAAGTACTTCCTGGTATAGTTACTGAACTGGTCACTCCACAAAAGAATCTGGAATGTGGTGAGGGAACAGAGAAAAAAGCTCATTTAGGACCTGCACTTACGGAGGGGGTAGGCAGCTGTATATCAGGGATTAAACCTTCTGAGGATAAAAACAGCTGGTGTTTGTTAAGGTAATTACACAGTGGAAAGGATAATGTACTGGAAATCCTCAAAAGAATCTGATTTGTGGTGAGGGGAGAGAGATAAAAGCTCATTTAGGAACGACATGAACATGCTGCGTAGGTAGCTGTTTATCAGTAAATATCTCCACTGAGATTAAGAAAAGCAGTAGCTTAATAAACTAAGTACTTCCTGGTATGGTTACTGTACTGGTAACTCCCCAAAAGAATCTGGATTGTGGTGAGGGAACAGAGAAAAAAGCTCATTTAGGATTGGACTTTCGAAGGGGGTAGGCAGCTGTATATCAGGGAGTAAACCTTCTGAGAATAAAAACAGCTGGAGCTTGTTAAGGTAAATACACAGGAGAAATGAGAGTGTACTGGTAACAATTCAGAAGAACCTGATTTGTGGTGAGGGGAGAGAGATAAAAGCTCATTTAGGAACGACATGATCATGCTGCGTAGGTAGCTGTTTATCAGTAAATATCTCCACTGAGATTAAGAAAACGAGTAGCTTAATAAATTAAGTACTCCCTGGAATGGTTACTGTATTGGTAACTCCCCAAAAGAATCTGGATTGTGGTGAGGGAACAGAGAAAAAATCTCATTTAGGACATGCACTTTCGAAGGGGGTAGGCAGCTGTATATCAGGGAGTAAACCCTCTGAGAATAAAAACAGCTGGAGCTTGTTAAGGTAATTACACAGGGGAAAGGATAATGTACTGGGAACTCCTCAGAAGAATTTGATTTGTGGTGAGGGAGAGAGATAAAAGCTCATTTAGGAACAACATGAACATGCTGCGTAGATAGCTGTTTATCAGTAAATATCTCCACTGAGATTAAGAAAAGCAGTAGCTTAATAAATTAAGTAATTCCTGGTATGGTTACTGTACTGGTAACTCCCCAAAAGAATCTGGATTGTGGTGAGGGAACAGAAAAAAAAGCTCATTTAGCACCTGCACTTATGAAGGGGGTAGGCATCTCTATATCAGGGAGTAAACCTTCTGAGAATAAAAACAGCTGGAGCTTGTTAAGGTAAATACACAGGGGAAATGATAATGTACTGGTAATATTTCAGAAGAACCTGATTTGTGGTGAGGGGAGAGAGATAAAAGCTCATTTAGGAACGTCATGAACATGCTGCGTAGGTAGCTGTTTATCAGTAAATATCTCCACTGAGATTAAGAAAAGCAGTAGCTTAATAAATTAAGTACTTCCTGGTATGGTTACTGTACTGGTAACTCCCCAAAAGAATATGGATTGTGGTGAGGTCACAGAGAAAAAAGCTCATTTAGGACCTGCATTTACGAAGGGGGTAGGCAGCTGTATATCAGGGAGTAAACCTTCTGAGGATAAAAACAGCTGGAGCTTGTTAAGGTAATTACACAGGGGAAAGGATAAAGTACTCGGAACTCCTCAGAAGAATCTGATTTGTGGTGAGGGGAGAGAGATAAAAGCTCATTTAGGAACGACATGAACATGCTGCGTACGTAGCTGTTTATCAGTAAATATCTACACTGAGATTAAGAAAAGCAGTAGCTTAATAAATTAAGTACTTCCTGGTATGGATACTGTACTGGTAACGCCCCAAAAGAATCTGGATTGATTTGAGGGAACAGAGCAAAAAGCTCATTAGGACCTGCATTTACCAAGGGGTTAGGCAGCTGTATATCAGGGAGTAAACCTTCTGAAAATAAAAACAGCAGGAGCTTGTTAAGGTAATTACACAGGGGAATGGATAATGTACTGGGAACTCCTCAGATGAATCTGATTTGTGGTGAGGGGAGAGAGATAAAAGCTCATTTAGGAACGACATAAACATGCTGCATAGGTAGCTGTTTATCAGTAAATATCTCCACTGAGATTAAGAAAAGCAGTAGCTTAATAAATTAAGTACTTCCTGGTATGGTTACTGTACTGGTAACTCCCCAAAAGAATCTGGATTGTGGTGATGGAAGAGAGAAAAAAGCTCATTTAGGACCTGCACTTTCGAAGGGGGTAGGCAGCTGTATATCAGGGAGTAAACCTTCTGAGAATAAAAACAGCTGGAGCTTGTTAAGGTAATTACACAGGGGAAAGGATAATGTACTGGGAACTCCTCAGAAGAATCTGATTTGTGGTGAGGGGAGAGAGATAAAAGGTCACATAGGAACGACATGAACATGCTGCGTACGTAGCTGTTTATCAGTAAATATCTCCACTGAGATTAAGAAAAGAAGTAGCTTAATAAATTAAGGACTTCCTGGTGTGGTTACTGTACTGGTAACTCCCCAAAGAATCTGGATTGTGGTGAGGGAACAGAGAAAAAAGCTCATTTAGGACATGCACTTTCGAAGGAGGCGGGCAGCTGTATATCAGGGAGTAAACCTTCTGAGAACAAAAACAGCTGGAGCTTGGTAAGGTAATTACACAGGGGAAAGGATAATGTACTGGGAACTCCTCAGAAGAATCTGATTTGTGGTGAGGGGAGAGAGATAAAAGCTCATTTAGGAACGACATGAACATGCCGCGTAGGTAGCTGTTTATCAGTAAATATCTCCACTGAGATTAAGAAAAGCAGTAGCTTAATAAATTAAGTAATTCCTGGTATGGTTACTGTACTGGTAACTCCCCAAAAGAATCTGGATTGTGGTGAGGGAACAGAAAAAAAAAGCTCATTTAGCACCTGCACTTATGAAGGGGGTAGGCATCTCTATATCAGGGAGTAAACCTTCTGAGAATAAAAACAGCTGGAGCTTGTTAAGGTAAATACACAGGGGAAATGATAATGTACTGGTAACATTTCAGAAGAACCTGATTTGTGGTGAGGGGAGAGAGATAAAAGCTCATTTAGGAACGTCATGAACATGCTGCGTAGGTAGCTGTTTATCAGTAAATATCTCCACTGAGATTAAGAAAAGCAGTAGCTTAATAAATTAAGTACTTCCTGGTATGGTTACTGTACTGGTAACTCCCCAAAAGAATATGGATTGTGGTGAGGGAACAGAGAAAAAAGCTCATTTAGGACCTGCATTTACGAAGGGGGTAGGCAGCTGTATATCAGGGAGTAAACCTTCTGAGGATAAAAACAGCTGGAGCTTGTTAAGGTAATTACACAGGGGAAAGGATAAAGTACTCGGAACTCCTCAGAAGAATCTGATTTGTGGTGAGGGGAGAGAGATAAAAGCTCATTTAGGAACGACATGAACATGTTGCGTACGTAGCTGTTTATCAGTAAATATCTACACTGAGATTAAGAAAAGCAGTAGCTTAATAAAATAAGTACTCTCCTGGTATGGTTACTGTACTGGTAACTCCCCAAAAGAACCTGGATTGTCGTGAGGGAACAGATTAAAAAGCTCATTTAGGACCTGCACTTACGAAGGGGTAGGCAGCTGTATATCAGGGAGTAAACCTTCTGAGAATAAAAACAGCTGGAGCTTGTCAAGGTAATTACACAGGGAAAGGATAATGTACTGGTACTCCTCAGAAGAATCTGATTTGTGGTGAGGGGAGAGAGATAAAAGCTCATTTAAGAACGAAATGAACATGCTGCGTAGGTAGCTGTTTATCAGTAAATATCTCCACTGAGATTAAGAAAAGCAGTAGCATAATAATTTAAGTA
>NW_025959691.1:0-68807 GCF_023159225.1 Perognathus longimembris pacificus
TTACATAACAGCAATAATATGAACATTGAAAGAAAATATTTACTCTTAATAGATAAACTTGGGAAAACACCAGTATGAATATGAACATATAACACAGCGTGTATAGGGCTGGGATTATGGCCTAGTGGCAAGAGTGCTTGCCTTGAATACATGAAGCCCTGGGTTGGATTCCCCAGCACCACATATATAAAAATTTCTGAAAATGGCGCTGGTGGTCAAGTGCAGAGTGGTAGCTAGCCTTGAGCAAAAAAATAAGCCAGGTACAGTGCTCAGGCCCTGCGTCCAATCCCCAAGATTGGCTAATAAATAACTAAATATGTATATATATATATATATATATATATATATATATACAAATGCATACATAAAATAAAATGAATAAATAAATAAAAATAATAAAAAAGCAGGCATAGATATATATATAGAGAGAGAGAGAGTGAAAGAGAACTACAGCTCTTGGCACTGACAGTAAAATACTAAAGAAAACCTGAATTGAGTTAATGTGAGCAACAGAAATATAATTGCTTATTTTTGCCTCACAATATGTGAAGGAAACTTATCAAGTGACCGGCAATGAAAACCGAATTCACTCAAATAAAAGAGTTCATGAATAAGAGTTATTGGAAAGAAAAGCCTTCTTATTTTATTCATCCATTATTCTTGTGTACTTAAATGAAGAACTTCAATAAATCAGCATTTATATCTATGCGGGAAAATATTTCACAATCATTTCACATTTCTGAAAGTTTAACTATTTTCGCAAAACTTTGTACCTAAATTATTATGGCAGCTTTTCCTCAGTGGTGACCATTCATGAAACATTATTTTTACAAAAGCATCAGGGAAAGTATGGTCAGTGTTGATTATGTGGTTCATAGTAAATCACAGAACTGGTACTACGCTCTCCATTTTCTAGTGTGTTTCATGTACATTTCTCCCTTATTAGCTGTGTATGTCTTGTTCATGTCTTTGAACTTGATTTCAAATATGTGTCTTATAAATTGATTTTGCTATTCTAAAAGAGAAAACAGAAGAAGTTGTTTACCACTAGCCCTGTTTGACCAAGGACATTTGTGTCTCGATTATCAGTAGGTTTGAAAAAAAAAGATTTAATCAAATCATATGCCATACATTATTATCTGAAATTTATATGAATATTCACATGATTCTGTATCACTAATGTTGAAATGTTCCAATTGTTTCAAAACTTCGATGATGTATACCAAATTTGGCACATTATCTCTATCTAATGGATCAGAATTAGAAAGAGAGCCTCAAAATTCTCCAGAATCAACTGCTAATATTTACTTCCAGTTATGGTGCTTTTGCTAGGGTAATAGGAGTTTAAGTTACTCGCAAAGCACAATTGCATTGTGCCAATAATGAAGACAAAGGATAGATGAAGAGATTTCTAACAAGGAATCAATGACATGTTGAGGGAGTATTGAGGTGAGAGAAAAATGTGCATAAATTTCTTCTCACAGCTGTTATTTCCTTGCTCATTTTTCTGCCTCTTTCCTTCACATTGTCCTCTTCCACAACCAACTTCCTTTTTCATTATTTTTTCGAAAACAAAAAAATAATATCCTTAATGTCTATTGTCAATCTTGTCTCCACTGCTTTACTAATTGTAAAGCAATTCCTGGCAGATTGGGTATTATATAGATATGCATCTGAATTTATGTACATAAACATTAGTGTTTTTGTGTCACTTTTGGATACCTTTCTCTCAAGCATGTCCCTTGTCTCCCCGTGAATTGGTACCTGAGTCCTGCTTTCTTTATCATGTCTGTGTTACTCATTTCTAACATACACATTTCAGCCAGCCAATGCTCCATTCTGTGTTCCAGGCTTGTGTCCCAATGAATACCTTTTTACAAATGTTTTCTAATCGTTGTGTAGGATTCCCTTCTATAGAGATACCATTTGCGTGGATCCAATCTTCTTTAGTGGGACATTGGAATTGTTTCCATTTCTTGGCTCTTTTGAAGTGTGCAACATAAACGTGGATGTGCAGGTTTTCTCGTCATATCCTGGATCCTGTTGTTCAGAATGGGACATGTGCTATGCCTTGGGTGTTCTTTTCAAGATACTCCATACTCTTTTCAAGAGTGGTTGCAGTAGTTTACATTCCCAACAACAGTTCAGTACATTTTCTCTTTCAGGGAATCACCTCCAGCACTTGATGTTGCTTGAGTTCAGAATATATCTCATTCTGACTTGGTGAAGAAGTTATTTCAGTGTTGTTTTATTTACCTATAATTTACTTCCAATGATGGTTTTATGATTTTGTGATTATTTACCATTTTTACTTCTTCTGTGAAGTCTGTTTTCAGATCAATGGCGAACTTCATGATTGATTTGTTGGATTTAGGAGGGATTAGTTTCTTGGGTCACCTGTATGTGAGACACATTAACCTGTTATAATATTTGTCTATTACATTGCTGTTTGGCTGTCTGTCTGGTTTTGTAACCTTGTCCTTAGCTGTGCAGAACATTTTTATTTTAATCTCCCAATTTCCAATCTTTCAGCAATGTGTTGTGTGCCTCAGACTCTGTTCAGGAAGTTCCTTCCTAGGCCTAGAAGACCTGATGTCTCTGCTACTCTGTTCTATTATTGTTACTAGGATTCACATTTGATGTTGAGATGTTAATCCCTTTTGAGTTGACATCGGTGCTGGTATTATGCTAGGAGAAGCTTTGATTTTTTTTTTCCTGTAGTGATCCTTTTTTCCCATCTCCAATAATTGACGATGCTACATTTTTCCATTGTATGTCTCTCATTCCTTTGCCAAATATCAGCTGACTGCAAGTCTCTGGTTTCTTTGAAGGTGTTCTGCCATATTCTATTCATCATGCATCTCTTTTTTGGCAATAGAAGGTTGTATTTTTTAAATAATGCTTTCGTTATAGAGCTTGAAATGAGGCATTTTGATACCTCTGGTGCTGCTCCTTTTTTTTTTTTTTCAAATTTTTTATTATCAAACTGTTATAAAGAGAAGTTACAGTTTCATAGGTTAGGCATTGTATACATTTCTTGTACTGTTTGTTACCCTGTCCCTCATACCCTTCTCCCTCCTCCCCCTTTCCCTTGCCCCCCGCTGATGTGTTCAGTTCACTTTCACCAAACAGTTTTTCAAGTATTGCTTTTGTAGTTGTTTGTCATTTTTTTACCCTGTGTCTCTCGATTTTGTTATTCCCTTTCTATTTACTACTTCTAATAACAGTATACACAGTTTCCAAAATACTCAGATAAAATTACAGACATAGTGTAGGTACAACCACTGGAAGGTAATACAAGAACATCATCGATAATAGAAGCTACAGATACAGATGGGACGTTGAAAGTAGACACAACTGTGTTATAACAATCATTCCCATAACATGCAGTTCATTTCTCTTAGCATCAACTTATGACTTCATAAGGGTAAAGCTATTGGTCTCTTGTGATGCTCTGCTATGACTTGCCTAAACCTGTACTAATTATTCCCAATAAGGAAGACCATAGAGTCCATGTTTCTTTGGGTCTGGCTCACTTCACATAGTATAATTTTTTCCTAGTCCTTCCATTTCCTTACAAATGGGGCAATGCCATTCTTTCTGATAGAGGCATAAAATTCCATTGTGAATATGTACCACATTTTCCTGATCCATTCGTCTACTAAGGGGCATCAGGGTTTGATCCAGATTCTAGTTAAGACAAATTGTGCTGCGATGTACATTGTTGTGCTGGTGGAATTACTGTGATTTTGTTTGTGGTCTCTTTGCCTTCAATTACTTTTGCTATTCTAGATCTTCCTATTTCATATGAATTTTTGGATTGCTTTTCCTATTTCATTAAAGAATATAGTTAGATTTTCATGGGGTTTGAGGTGAATTTCTATAACAACTTTAGCAATATGGAAAGTTTACAATATTCGTTCTCCTTATCAATATACACATCCTTTGGAATACCCCAAGGTTACTTTAAGATTGAGGCACATATTTGTTTGTTGATCTCCTTCACTAAGTTACCAGTACTGGAGGAATTGACTCCTTTGCTGCCCCAGCTAGTGAGTCATTTGCATTTGAATATAACCTATTATATATGCCATAGACCTATATTTCAACCAGTGGTCAAAGGGCAATGTTGCTAAACTCTTAGATAAATTGATGGAAATGCCTCGAGAAGATTGGGTTTTTACAGCCCAAGAGGTAGTCTCAACATATTGATGTCTGAAAATATGAGAAGAAGCCATTCCCATTATATATTTTGAACCCAAAAAATGTCAGAAGACCAAAAACTCCTTTCTCCCCTATGGTTTGTAGTAGCTTAGGCACTGACAAAAATTAAAGAGACCAGAGTGAGCTGTCGGGATAGAGATACCATTAGCAGGCACTGAAGCCATGATTATTATTTCTCAATTAGAGTCCTGATCTATCACTCCTGGAATAATACGTAAGCCCCTCAGTGCAGAGCAGCTGCAACCTAACAATAAGTCAACAGATTCCCTTGGAAGGGGGCCAAGGAATCCTCTTGTAGAGAGGGCCTGAAATCCCATTGCCGAAGTCAGTACTGTGCAGGTAGAGGAAAGGAGATCCAGTCCTGCACTTCCTGTTGTTGCTCAGAGGAGACTTGAAACTAATTGTTGCTGCAGGTTGTTTTGGGATAGGCTTGAGTTTGGAGGAAGGAAGGAGCTCCCCAATATTGTTCTGTTGGGCCAGGGGCTGGATCCTCTGCCAGTTTACTGAAATCTGGCTGCCAGAGTCATTCAAAGTAGATCTGCAATTTGTAACCCAATGCTTCCCGTTTTTCCAACAGGGAGAAATTTCAGTCATAGCTCTCCTTTTCTGATTAGGGCAGTGAGCCATTAAGTGGTCCATTTGTCTGCAGGAAAAACAGATGCCGGGAATCCAAGCAGTACATAGATGTCCCCATCGCCTTCTCCCCATACAGAGCACGTGTAAGAACTCTGTCACAGTCTGCCCTTTGAGCACTGCAGCCAGCGTGAGGCCCTGAACATAGGATGGCCCAATGTCTGCACAAAGCCGAATATAGTCATTTATTTCTCCTTTGTTCTTAGAAGGCCTGATGGCTGCTTGGCAATTTGGGCATAGCCAATGTTTCAAGAAAGACTTGAGTGTTCTGGGAATATGGCATAGTGGCAAGAGTGCTTGACTAATATACATGAATCCCTAGGTTATATTCCCCAGCACCACATATATAGATAATGGCCAGAAATGGCGCTGTGGCTTAAGTAGCAGAGTGCTAGCCTAGAGCAAAAAGAAGCCAGGGACAGTGCTCAGGCCCTGAGTTGAAACCCAGGATTGGCCAAATCAATCAATAAATAAACAAATAGAATGGCTTGAGTAAAGGGCACTGTAGGGCCATATTGAACACAAGCATTCTTTAGATATCTTATTTGTTTAAATGGCAAAGCCTGATGAACTCTTTTGTTATCTTTATCCTGCCTGTCAGGGAATGAATGAAAACCAGAAATGTCCTCCCTTCTTGAGCAGCCTGAGCCAAGGAAGTGTGCCACGCTTACGGGTAGGAGGGCCAGGCGCCTTTAACAGCACAGGCTGAGATGGTACTAGCTGTGAGACCCTATCAGGCGTAGTTTGTGGTGGGAAAGGATCAAAGTCCGCCAGGATTCTGGGCAGGGCCCACAATTCTCTACCTTTACAGGAGTTTACTGTTTTGGATGATGTTGTGAAACTAGGGCTGTAATAGATTCCAAAATTTTCTCCACATGGATCAATCTGTCTTTAGCAGGCTCATTACATAAGTTTTCCTCAGTGTCTGAGCCATCTGAGTCTTCCTTAATATCTACCACAGTGGGTTGAGATCTTTCTTACTTTTCACAACTCTTCCCAAACAGCTGCATAAGCTTGGGGGTTGGGTGATGCTCATCAAGTCCCTGTTCAGTTTCTCTGATCGACTGATTGAATCTAATCTGTTCATGTCTAAAATGACATTATTTCAAACGGATTTAGATTAGGACCACAACCTACTTCATGCCACACTACTTCCTCTTTTTTTCTTGTTTACTTTATTTTTTTCCTTTATTGTCAGAGTGATGTACCAAAGGATTAGAGATTCATATGTAAGTCAGTAAGTACATTTCTAGTTCATCATGTTACCTCCACTGTCACGCCCCACTTCCAACTCCCTTGTCTCATTCCCATGATAAGTTGTAGAATTGGTTTACACGAATGTTTTTGTAAACTTTGCTTTTGGAGACATTTGTATTTTTCTCCTTTTTCCCTTGATTTCAACATAACCTGTCCGTTTACTAGTGTTTATACAAGAATCAAATTATTGATACTTTTCTTCCACTAATTTGTGGGGCAACAGTGTATACAAGTTTGTATGACCGAGAGGAATTTAGCCAAGCTAATATTTATTGAATGGTTCCAGTAGTATGATTTATGATGTATGTGCCAACCACAACATTGCAAGGGGATCACCAGTACCCAAGATGTGAACAATTATGTTTGGAGACTATTTAAACCAATCAAGGAACCCTTCCCTTAAGACTTCCTTTTCCATTTTAGCTCCATATTTTTTAACCATGAACTATCTATTACAATCTCCAAATTGTTTTCATAAAATCAACAACTTTTCCCACTGCATATATAGGTCCCCTTGTAAAGGAAGGAGAGATTCAGGACTCCTCTGTACCTAGGGATGATTTTAAGTATGGTGCCTTCATAGCTCTCAAGTGGTTGTTGAGAAAGAAATTTTTAGGAGCCCAAACTAAATGTCTACAACAGAACACAGTCATCGCCTTTGAAGTTTCCATTTAGTAGTGCCTTAATTCCAACATCATTGGATCAAACAAAACCAGTGCCTAGTCATACTGTTACATAGATTTAACTTTGCAATACTCAAGATGGAGTGAAGGAGAGGGTTCTTATGTCATCCCCATCAAACCAGTTCACTTCAGGAAAAAGTAACACCAGAAAACATAATGCGGTTTTGCTTTTAATCATAAAATAGGAGATATAGCTTCTCAGCCCATTTGTACATGTATACCACATATGGTTCCATCCTTGATAATGGACTCTAGAGTATCACTTGCTGCAATTGTACTATTGCAAAATGAAGCAAATGGGGAGGGCTGGAGGAAAAAGCAGATGATATGAAATGAGTCACAGTTGGCATTTCCTTATCCCAACAGTGGTGTAAATCCTATTGGTTGTCCATTACTCACCATAGAAGACAAAGAAATAGAGTTCCATGTAAATTTTAATTGATGTGCCTGTCTTGTGGTTCCCTGCACTGGTCGAGAATATTTTACATTCCCACTATTGGAAGAAAAAAATATGTGTGACTTTTTTGTAACTTGGTACACATTGAATTTTACACTATATAAAGTCACTTTGTGTTGTATTTCTTCTGTCCGTGACTTTTAGTAGTAACAGACATATTTCCTACCCTTTCATGTAAATGACCAACTTTACCGACCTTGAGACATTTCATATAAATCATTTCCCTTAAAAAAGAGAAGAGAAAATTCTTACTAAAATCACTTTATTTTAGGCTGGCTTTGGGAATTTAGGGAACATCCCCCAGACTGTGATGGGGACCACATGACCCAGAGTTTTCCCACGGTCAACTTTTGCATAAGTCTTTTGACAATCCTCTAGTGGTGTGTGGTTTGTGTTTCATGCACTGACTTAAGCAGGTCAGTGAGTGCTGGGTTGGTGACATGGTGACTTGGACACAAGTTTACACCCCTGCTTGAAAAAAGTGGCAAGATGTCATCCCTTCTTTTGGGACCTCGCGGGTCAGGTTTTGTCTCGGTAGGCATTCTGTCATTACACTTGTCTCTTGGTTTTGCAGTTTCTTACTGTCTTTTAGAGGGACTTTGATTGTTTCTAACTCTTCCAAATATCAACAAGTCATCTGTGTTCCTTGAAGGCACTGCCAGAAGGCCTCATCAGGGTGTCATCTGGAGGATAGAAATATCCAGAGTGGAGCATCCCCATGAGATGTTTCAGGGCACAGTGTTCTTTCTGTCACTCTGGCAGTCAACTTGTCAATGCCAGTTTTGCATTCCGTAGAAGAATATTGTTGAGCCTTACTTAGAAATTCACTTAGAAATGTCATGACCCTGTGCAGTGGATGAATAATATTTTCTATAGTACAAACTGAGTTTCATTTTACCCTATTTGCAGTGATACTACAGATTTTTATGTCAAGCAAATGATGCTGAAAATCTGATATCAATGTTCTAAGTAGTGTCCAATAAAAGCACATCTTTATAAATGTACAGTGTATTTTTATGCATTTCCTTGCTTCCCATGAAATATCGTTTGTTTTTCATCATACCTCTCACTGCTTTCATGGTTCCTTACTTCTATCTCCCACACAGTCTCCCTTGCTCTCATCCTTCCTTCCTTTCTGCTGTCATTCTTTCCTGATTACTTTTCTTCCTCCTTATTTCCATTTGACTCTCTCTCCTTCCCCAGGATTCCATTCGGATCCTTCTTTCTCCATTCTTCTACCTTTAATTCAATCCCAAACACTGTGGATACAAACCACAATCCATCTGTCCTTGCCTGCTTCCCTGCCTGCATTCCTTCCCTCCTTGATACTTTCCCTCCTGTCTTCCTTCCTGTCTTCTTGTCTTCCTGTGCATCATGACTCCATCCCTTTTCTTTATATTATTCATTGCTTCAACCTCCTTTCTCTCCTTCCACAACTTTCCTTCTTACATGTTACCTTCTTTAGCTCCGGATTTAGAGTATATTACCTCTTATCTTTTTAAATCTTTTTTCCATCATCATTATGAACATTGTGGCCACTTCCTACTACTATTCTGTTGTACAGTACGCTGTTGCCATGTGGCAAAAAGGACATACTCATGTCCAATATGCTTTGGTCGTTGTGCACTTCCTGTTTAATATTGGTTACCCAAGACGACCAGGATGAGGACAACATGATCATCATTGTGCAACACATGCATGTAAGTAGAGGCCAGTTATATGAATATTGGAGCTAGAAGTAAACAAGGCTCCTTGAGGGGAATGGATAGAAATGGGAAAATGGCCAATTGTTCACCCATGTTTGCCTAAGTTTCATATCCTTTGCAATACCTCTTGGTCAGTTTCAAATTGAAGCACATGTTTGTTTGTTGATCTCTTTCACTAAGGTAGGTGTGACTGGAGTAACTGGCTCATTTGTCCCTTGGGTAGTGAGTCATTTCCATTTGAATATAACCCATTATTTATGCTATAGTCCTTTATTTGAACTAGTGGTCTATTGGCAATGATGCAAACGTCTTAGATAATTGGATGGAAATGCCTTGAGAAGTTTGGGTTTTTACAGCTCAAAAGCTCAACATATTGATGTCTGAAAACATGAGATGAAGCGCATCCCACTGTTGAAATAAAGCAACATTTTAGTTTTATTTGCTATTGGCCAATACAAAACAATACAGAGTTGAATGACACTTCATTGCTTGAATAAAGCTGGGGAGGTTGTGTATTCATTATACCAGTACACATCGAAATTAATTTTACTCCTAAATCTGGCATAGGCTTGGAATATTACTCTCTTATTGTTCGTTGTAAACTGGTGGTATTTGATGACGGAATTTTGAACATGCTGTGGCACATGTTTCGCGTGTGGTGGAATTGGAGCACAGTTGATTGGATGCTCTCAGTAGCATGCTTGAATGTGGCGATTCCTAGGCCATAGAATAAGAATATCCAATTGGATTGCAGAAGTTGGCATCATCTCTCCTTTCTCTCCTTCCACAACTTTCCTTCTTACTTGGTACCTTCCTTAGCTCCGGATTTATGGTATATTACATCTTATTTTATTTTATCTTTTTTTCATCATCATTATATACTCTGTGGCTACTTGCCACTACTATTCTGTTGTAGAGTACACTGCTGCCATGTCTGCCATCGTTCTTGTGTTCCTTCTGTCCATTTGGATTGGGAATGCCAGTCTACCAGCACCTGTGAGCACCGTTTAAGACCCAACGCAGCCCTTACCTAGCACTCTTGTATAAATCTTACAAGTTCACAATTATATACAGATACCTTGTATACCTGTTTATAAAATTAGATTTGGTGTTCCTAAAGATTACAATTTCAATATAACAACCGATCCTGGGCCCTGTATTCAGAAGTTACTTATTTACTGTTACAACCCTATAAGCAATTCTTGTTCTTATATTAAGTTCTTTTAGGACTGGCATTCTCTATGAACCCCTTTGTTTCACTCAGATTAAGCAGGGATAACCTCTATCTATTAACGATGAGTCAAAGGAACCTGTAGGTCCAGGCAGTATGTCAGGAGTGTAAGCTAGATATAGTAAAGAGAATAGAGTAAAACATATTGGGGGGGGGGGAGACGTGATTTTTGTTTAGTTTCAGTGACGTGGAAATGTGAAGAGTAGAATCAGTAGAAAGAACAAGGGTAAAATGATAGAAAATGGAGAGTTAGCAGAAAGAGTGGAGGTGTTATTCTTAGGAAAGTAATTTTTAAAGAAATAGAATGCAAAGAGAGAAATAAAGTAAAAATAATGGAAGACAGATGCAAAAAACAGAGAAAAATTATTTTAAAAAGAAAAAAATAGGACAAAAACCAGAAAAGTGAACAACCAAACTACTACCAACAAAAAAACTTGATAAAACAAACAGGTAAAAATGGAAAACAAAAACATCAAGGATGGTTCAGAAGTGAAAAAATAAAAAAAAAACTTTTTTTTAAAGTTTAAAAAATATTTGAGAAGAAAAAATAATGGAGTCCAGCTTGTTTGGGTAGTCTTTCCCCAGTCTCTGTTTTCCTTGTGATGTTCTTCAGTGTATATTCCTGATTGGCTGGTTTGACTTGAATTCAGTTAAGAGGGGGTGGATCTGTTCTGACCCTTCTCCCCTGTTGGTGCAATCCTGGCTCTCTGTGATTCACCCAGCTTGCAGGTAGGCCTAGGGCTTCCTCTGTACATGGGGACATGAGCAGTTTGGGGAACCGTGCTTCTTTGGGTCTGACTCACTTTACTTAGTATAATTTTTTCCAATATCATTGGAAGATATATATTTTATTTATTTATTTATTTATTTTTTGGCCATTCCTGGGCCTCGGACACAGGGCCTGAGCACCATCTCTGGCTTCTTCCCGCTCAAGGCTAGCACTCTGCCACCTGAGTCACAGCGCCCCTTCTGGCCATTTTCTATATATGTGGTGCTGGAGAATAGAACCGATAGCTTCATGTGTAGAAGGCAAGCGCTCTTGCCACTAGGTCATATTCCTAGCCCAGAAGATATATTTTTAAAATAAGAATTAGTGAAAAAATTCAAATTCTATGAATATTATACTTTCCCCTTACCTGTACAAATCCTTATTAATTGTATTTTGAATCAAATTGTTGCCATGCATTCACAGTGATAATGATAATGAAATTATGCAATGAAATTTTCTCCCAGAAAGTGCTCAGTCATCTGGATAGACTGAATCCTCTAACCCAACTTTATGTCATATTTACATCACAAGAAATCAACAAAATTTAATTGATGTCACATTTCCTGTCACATATTTTTCAGGTGAGACTTGTCTAATATGGTGAATTTTGGCAGATTTATTCAGGACTATTTGAGCTACATAATAAAGCATGAAAATTTACAAATTAATTAAAATTTCCTAGACCACGTGGCACATATATGTAATCACATGCATCAGAGTTAGTTGGTAAATGACATTCTTCAGGAATTACCTCAATATTCTTCAAAGAAAATTTAAAACTCCCGGTGGTTTCATTTCAAATATACTAAAAAAAATTGTTAGATACAGAACAGGACCTTTCTGAATGTTGGGATTTACCATCGTATATTGAAATAAGTATTAATTGGTTGTAGTTACTTTTTTCCAAATGTGTCCTGTATGAACCAAAAGAAACGGTATAAAAGTGAATGCTTCATAGCATAATGGTAAGGACATGAGGGGTTTTACAAGTCCAGATGACTAGAGAGGATTTTCTTCCTTAAATCTGAGGGACTGAGGCATTACAATAGTTCTAAGCTTATTCCAAAAGAATATCTGAAAAAAGCCACATGGGACTGAGGAATTAGAGTATCTGTGGTTTTATTGGATAGTTTTGAAAATCTCTAATCGGAACAAAGTATATAGTCACCTACGTACTGAAAAAGAAAAGAGGCAAAGAGAATTCCCCCAATCTCAACAAGGAAAGCAAATTCTGCAAATAGACCAAAATCTACAGTTTTCCATAAAGGTGATTTCAAAAGGAAGGGACCAGGCTTGTTGTCTCTATTTGGGATTATTGGGATACGAATAATTTACCTCATGTTCAGTTCATGATGTGAGTAATTTAGCCATTTTGTACATCTCTTAAATCCTATCATACTTCTGGATTGAAATTGGAATACCACATCTGACTACCTGCTATTATGATATCTTGCACTGGGGACATTTGTACTTACATTCAGGTGATCTTTTTCCCATTGACGGTAATCTCCCTGATATCTCCTCACCTGCCACTTGATCCTGTGATGACTTCCATTACACATCTGCCAGTATTATGTCTTCCATCTTGTAACCTAATCAGGTACATATGAGGAAAAGCATTTTTAACTTCACAAAATATCAATTTGATCTTTACACTTGTAACATTGAAACAGATTACAGTGAAGCATGAGTCCTCAACCAAAGTTCTTTATGAAATTTGTCCACCGAAGGAGACAATTATTTTATGGAGGTATATTTCTATATAAATTGAATTCACAATGCAATTAGTGTGTTTCTAAAAGAACAAAAATGAAATTTTCAGAATCGTTTAGAACTTCAATCTGTAAAAATACTGGCTGTTCTTTGGGAAAGTGGATAACCAAGTATATTGCCTATTGTAATATGCAATGTATAGTTTATCTGCAAAGATTAACTGAATGCAATATGAAATTTATAATGATCACAGAAAACTAAAATTCCTCTTGCACACGTGTACTCTTATCTGCAATCACAAAAGACACATTTATTCCTAAGTCTCCACACACTCTGATTACTTAAACATATTCTCTGCAAATTTTCCAGGAAATGTGTCAAAGGGTGGATAGTGAAATATCATTACCATCTAAGTGAGGACATAATTGAATACAGAGATAAAAGGGAAAAAATTCTGAACAGCATGTTCTTCATTCGTATATCTACTGGAAACAAATCAGAACCTCTCTGTACCTAGGAAATGGTGTTTTTTTTTATACAATGGCAAGAAATTAAGCTGAGGTTTATTTAATTAAGAGAGTCTCAAATGTCTTCTTTTCTTAAGTAAAGTATATAATTTTTATTATTCTGTGAATTGGATAATAGTCCTTACAGTTTTATAAATGTGACAAAAAATGTGAAACTGTTGATGATTAAAGGCAAGGGCTCTGAATCAGAGGTTACTCACAATACATTCAAGAATTCATTGGATTAATAGAGAGCCCTGTTTTGGAAGATGTTTAAAAGAATACTCTACACAGCACATCAGTATAGAATGCTCTCAAGTAATTTAGGAAGTATTCTTTGCTACACTTCCTTCATGTTTGAGAGAAACTGGTTCCAGATGATGAAAGGTTTTCATTTTCAGTTTATCTGGCTAATGAATCAGAAATTGCATATGCCAATACTGACAAAATCAACATTTTCTCAGTGAGTAAAATTCTGAATGTGTACTCTTGAAAGAGAGATAGAATTTCAACATGAAATTCGTGAAAACAAATTTCTTACTAAGCCCAAGATTAATTTAAAAGAAATCTGTGAGTTAGTTTCCATTTTATGTTTAAATATATAGGTGATCATTTACATCTCAGAAACACTTGGGGAAATGCAACTAGTAGCATGCAAAAGACATTTAGCTAAACAATGGAAAGGCATTTTCAATTACTTATCTGAATAATCTCGTGCTACTTTTCATTCTTTTGCATCACCACAGAAGTAAATTTTTCAGTTCTAGAATGAGAATGAGAATTAATTGTTCATTTACTGGATTATACTTGGAAGGATTCCATAAATTAATGAAATTGATGTTGGATAAATAATCAATACAAATATAGGGAGTAGTAATAATTCAAACTAACATAGTCAAGATGAGGGCACAAGTAAAAAAATCATAATATATATTTATATATGTACATCTGCATACATATATATCATATATACCCATTGATCACATTTGTATAGGAATGTGAATATATATGTATGGATATAACTATTTATATGTCTCTCTGTATACAGGTACATATATGTGTGTACAAACACATATACATATATACGTATACATATATACATATATATCTGTGTATATACACATGTATATATATACATATACATACATACACACACACTCACACACACACACACACACACACACACACATATATATATATATATATATATATATATATATATATATATATACACCTGTGTACCTAAATGTAGTATGGATGTTTGGAGGTGTGTATGCAAAAAGAAATAATTGAATTCGTGAAAGGCATGGTGTTTTGAAGAGTGAAGAAACGAAATAATCTGTAGAATCATTCAATATAATCCACGCTGTTAAAACATTTATTTAAAGGACAATATCAGTAATAATGAGAAGGAAATCTCAATGTGTTTACATTGATGAGTATCGTATTAACATTGTCATGAATACAAAGAATATTTGAAAGTAAAACTGAACCAGTCAAATAAGACCTTGCATTAGAAATCTTGCCACTATTTGAATTGCTGATTTTCAAACTTTATGCTTTAATCTAGGCAACTAGCAAACATTTGGTGCTTTTAGTCAATCAGGTTTCATCCAAGGTGCGTTAATCACAATATACATTCCCCAGTTCAACTCTCCTACTTTTACGAAATAAAATATGAGATCATATTCCAAGATAGTTCCCAGAAAGGTATGTCGCCAAAATCTTCCTCTACATTATTTAGTAGTTATATTTGACCAACTAGTAATAATATTTTTAGTAATATATTTGTGTTTTCCATATACGTGTGCAGCAAAGTCTGAATTCATTTCTTGTAAGAAGAGGTTACCCTTTTTAGAGCAGTTGCTGTGATGTTTTCAAATGCATTATTCTGATAATTGTTGGTGAGTTCCTTAAAACAACACCTGAAATTGTAGTTATCACATCCTAATATATGATTACTGCCTTTGCAGTAGGACTACCTTTATCACATAAAGCAGTTACTCTTTGGTTACACTGTCCTCTGTTTTACTTCCTCAGGAAGACCTAGAGTTTCACTATGGATACCATAATTATGAAAAAGCTTTAATATTTTATATATGCAATATATCATTTCATTATTGAATATACTACTTAAAATATTAAATGGAAATCATTGTACAAGAAACAATACATTTTTGGCTATGACAGTGAGGAGTTTTGTTCGCTTTGGTAACAACGTGAATTCAAATTTATGAAGTATATGTAAATATTTCCCAAACTTCTTTGATGTTTTTACTGTCTTAATAAAACACAAAATCCTGGGGAATCGTTTCTCAATAGAAGTATGAGAACACGGAGAAATGAAAATGGGATTGCTATAATTTTGGCTCTCTAGGTGAATACTCCCGAAGGATTAAAACAGAGAAACATTGACTTAATCATTCTAAAATGCAGTAACAAATTTTTCTCTAAATATCCATTTTGATAATGTGGTAATCCATCACCATACATTGTGTCATAATTCCATTATTCTAGGAGAAAATGAGAGATAGTCACTGAGAGAAACACATTCATATTGGGTGACGTCCTTGGGTAAACCTGCTTCACGGATGATTTTTCTATACCTGAAAAGCACTGTGGCATATTTTCTAAAACATTTGGAATGCTTTAAATTACAAAAGAGAACTGTCTCTATTTCCATATTACATAGAGTTTTTCAACTTTCATATCCTTAGAAATTTCATCCTATATTCTTTGCCTTAATAAATGCATTTCCGAACAGGAAATGATTTCCATCTATATTTTGTAACATTTTAGAGAATTCACTTCAGTTCCCAGGTAACATAACGATTCTAGGCGATAAATCCCAATGAATTTACTAACATACACTTGACTTGAAATTACTGTGTTACTAATATATATATGCATTATTTATCATATAATATATATATACTATATATTTGTAAAATATGTATATATATAGTTCATTGTGGAGTATTTATAACACAGAAATTGATGTAAAACTATCAGTTTAGTATAGAGTAAATTTTGGCAAGAGTGCAAAATGGACAAATTAGAACTGATATCTAAACTCTTCTTTTTATGCCTCCAGTTTCCCCTCTGTTCTCAGCCCAAGTTATTCTGGTGCCTTATCCATTGGTTCAAAGCATTATTTCAAAATGCAATGAATAGAAAGTGTTTTTTAAATTTCTTTGTTAATTGCTTCACATACTGTGTCCTCACCGGAATAAATATATGATTCTTTATTGGATTATGGCTGGATATTCATTCTGAGCAATGATAGATCTCTTGGAACGCTACTGGGGAACTTGAGATTTCTGTTGTGTTTTTGGAAAATTCATGGAAGTAGGATGAATACCTTGGAAAAAATTTCTCCTGTCTTCAAGGATTGGAAGTGTGGTAATCGTTTCTGGGATATAGAATGTGGAATACCTGCATCCACTGGTTTCACATGGCTATTAAACACAATGAATTTATTTTTCTGTTATTGTAACAACAGACTTGAAGAGAACTTATTAATTCCGTGGCAGTTTTATAAATTTGAATATTACAAAGTAGATTGGATTGTTGGAAGACGTATTAACTATGAAGTAATGAGAGAGATGATGATAAAAAAGTAACATGCTGAGACACTTGGAAGATTCAAATTAATATCAAATAGTGTGACTTCAACCATGCCAGAAAAATCACAATTTTCTATTCTAATGGTCAAAATTCAAGGATTGGTGAACACTAAGCTGCGTACCAACACGTCTGGGGAAACATAATCACAATGACCCCCCCCCCCACAAAAGTAGAACTTTCTGGGATTAATATTTTAGTATGGGAAACCATATTAATAAAAAATGTGGGCTACCTGGCTATCTGACCCAGTGTATTATTTATTTCCAAATATAAGCTGAAAAACTGTTTCTAAAGCAATGGGAAAACATTTTGCATGAGAGCGTAAAAGGTTACTCATTTCTCCCTTCAAAGAAGTTGTTATTCCTTTAGAGTGCTTGATATAATCAATTTATAAATTCCCTGTATTTCCTTGTTATTCTCCTAATTTGGATGCCCTTCAGAATGACCAAAACAAACGTGTTCATCTCATCCGAATTTCTGGCCTCTGGGTGTGAGGTAAACATGGATGATTCAGTCAATGAATATATAGAAGCTTTTGGCTTGACATAGAAAGTTTTTTTTTTATTGTGTTACAATAAAATTGAAGAAAGCAGATAAAGATGGAAGTCCAATTAGATTTTTCTCACAACTCTGAATAGCGCAAACTTACTGAAAAAAAGAGAAACTTTTGTTTAGGTTGCATCATTTTTGTAGGAATCATAGAGTTCCCTATGAAATGGTTGTAAGATATAACATATCATAATGTTTGATTTTACACTACAGGGATAATATGAACATTGAAAGAAAATATTTTCTGTTAACAGTGTCACTTGTGAAAGCACCAGCATGAGTTTCAATATATTACAAAGCATTCATGTATTTCCTTGATTTTAACATCAGCTCTTGACACTGACAATAAAATATCGAAGAAAACCTGCATTGATTTAATGTGTGTCAACAGATATATAATTGCTTATTTTTGACTTAGAATTTTTGAAGAAAACATGTCAGGCGACTTGCAATAAAAACCTAATTCCCTACAAGAAAATAGTTCACGATGAAGAGTTATTGGAAATAAAAGCTTTCTGATTTTAGTCATCACATATTTATTTATATAAATCAGACGTTTTCTTTCTGAAACTGTTAAACGTAGCTATCCATGACATGTATAACAATGGAAACTATTAGTTTTGGGTGTGGTAATGATTCCGTTAGCTTCCTAAGATAGATTCCAATGAAGTTTTTTGTTTCTTTATCTTTGGCATTATTTAGACTGGATATTTAAAGAACTCATCCTTCATGATTGAGACAAACTGGTCCCAGATGTTTTAAGTGTGGATCCGGCTAATGAAACACGTAATGTTCATGTCAATATTGACAAAAATCAAGATTTCTTACTGAGTAAAATTCAAAATGTTTCAAGTTGTGTTCTCAAATAATTTCAATATGAAATGATCAAGAAACCAAGTTTCTTTGTGAGCTTGAAATGGCTTTAACAATAATAAGATCATTTCACTCCAATTTAAATCAATATTTATACATGATCAATTAAATATCTTAGGGTCTTAGAAACATAAGTATGAGAGCAGTGGTATGAAAATGACATTTGGGTGGAAATGAAAAGGAGTTTTCACTTATTTATTTTCAGATTCTCTTTATACTTTTCACTCTCTTCTTTTAAGACAGTACTAAATTGTACACTGTATAAAGTGTAAGTGATTACATGGGTTTACTTAACAATTCACGGATGGTTTCCCTAAATTATCAAAGGTACACTGTGAAAATGAGAATCACTAAATTATAGCATCACATAGGTCGTTATATATATACATGTACATACACATACGCAAATAATGGAAACCCACTGATTGTACATGTCTATGTAAATAAACATAAACATATACATATATAATTGAAACTATATGTGTAATTTTGTTGAGTATGTAGTGGTCGATGTCTGCAAGCAAAATAAAATGTTAATTGAATTAAAGAGAGGACATGGTAGTTTGAAATGAGGAATAAAATAAATAATCTCCACATTATTTCAAGAGAAACAATAGTGTGGAAACAATTTTATATTTAAAGGGCAATATAATCAGTAGGATAGAGGAAAGCCAAATATGTTTACATTGTGGAATGTCACCTAAAAGTAGGCATGAATACAAGGAATAGTTGAATGTAAAACTGAGCCAGTCAAATAGGAGCATGCATTAGAAATCTCGTATTTTATAACATGGATGAATTTACTATATTTTGGTGCAATCGAGGAATCTATCATTTATTGTATCTCTTTTGTCTATCAGTTTTGTGACAAAGTGCTTTAGGCACAAGATACATTTCCCAAAAGTACAGGCAAAAAAAATCAATTTCCAAGATAATGCCCAGAAAGGGCAGCACCAATTATCTTCATGGAAAATATTTGATAGTTATACTTGTGCAGGTAGTAATAGTTTTGGGAAGTTATAGATTTCTGTTGTCCATAGGTCTGAGAAGGAAATGTATTAGTTGCAACAGATTTTAACATTTTTTAGTTATTGTTGTAGTAAATTTTTTAATCCCTTGCACTGACATTCGATCATTTTAGGTCAATAAAAAATTATATATTGCAACAATATTCTTAGAGGCTTACTCTAATTGGAAGGAGAATGGTGGGGACCCAGTCATCCTTATGGTATCCTCCATAAGCAATATATGAAGCAAATCATACACAGGAATGTATATCAAGCCAATATAAGGAAATGGGGGTAATGAAAGCATAGTTCGTTATATTGATCTCACTTTAGTTACAACACTTCAGAAACAAATACCCAAAGAACATGAAATTTCATGCATAGTATTTGCTGCCCATTTGTGTGATTCTCTAATCACCATCCTTACAAGTGCTGAACCTACTTGTTTTCCCATAGAGTGGGAATGGATGCCATTTCTTGAATATACAAGATTTTGAATTGACATATAAACAGTTTTTATCGTGTTACAGTTTAATTGAAGGCAGCAGACTACATATGAAATTTCTATTACATTTCTCTCATACATTTGTATAATGAAGTGTTAATATAGACAAAATATTATTGAAAATTCTCTTTCAATATTTATTCTGCCTCATTTTTGGTGAAAGCATTTACATCCCTATGAAATTTCTTTAAGGTATCAACTATTATATTTTATTTCCCTCCAAAGGAGTAATAGGAACATTGAAACATAGTATTCCCTTAAGTATTTATTACTTAAACACCAGAAAATAGCTGCATGAGTTTTGCCCTATGACAAAGCATCCATGTATTTCATCTAACAGCAGCTCTGGGTATTGATATTAAAGTATGAAAGAAAAAGTGAATTGCTTTCTTGTGAGCAAACAGATATATTGTTTATTAAGAATTAGTGCAGGAAATTTATAAGACACTGTACAATAATAAAATTTCATAAATATATGCATGTCAACTGCTGTTTGAATAGTTCAAGCTTACAGGCAATTGTCTACAGTTTCTCCTGTGTACATATTCTTAGAAAATTGCATGAAAGTAAAAAATAAATCAATATTCTAATGCCCTGATGTTAGTGGGAATCTTTTATTCTAACTGCATCAATAAAGACATTGTTTCAGACAAGTTTGTGTTGAAAACCATATTTTCTAAAATCCTAACAAGATGTTCTGAGCCAATCTTAGGTGTTTATGTCTTCTACTAAATTGTAAAATCGTGTATGATTCCCTATTGTATTGGAGACATTTCACTTTTTATTTTGCCGTGGAAGTGAAATAAATTGAAACTCCATTCCAACATGTCAATCCAAAGTTTTCACCAACATACGTAAGAGTATTACACATAGAAATTCAAATGTCTATTGAAATGGCACAACAGGAACGCATTAGCGCAAGTGATGTAATGTAGCCAAATAATGATTTCCAAATTATTTGCAGACAAAATTGAAGGAAGAATTTTGTGCTCAAATTTTCACCTGTTAACGGTTAAGATTCTTCTCTACTATAGTAAGTACAATGAAAACATTCTATTATATTTAGCCTGTGTTTCCAAATTTGAATTACTATGGAGTCACATAAAAGGACATGCCCTATTTTAATCATTGGGAATTAACATGGTAACAGTTTACATTTGCGGGTTATCTCATTTTCAAATTCTGACAGCACATAGAAGACTTATAAGATTCAGGAAATCTAGTGCTGCTTATAATTGGTTTTCTGGGTATGAGTTTGGATAGATTTTCAGAAGCAAAATTGCATTAAGCTGAATATAAATCTTGATGGACTTAATGTGTCCACTCATACAGTGTTGCTCTTGTTACAGAAGATGCTCATAACACATACAAGTGAAGATTTATTATGGAAGTAGAAAACATTTCAACTACTTATGGCCAGGTCTTTTTGAGTGTCATATAAACCATCCATTCATTGTTCTAGTGTACTTAAAGAAGGAAGAACTCCAATAAATCAGCATTTATATCTATGCAGGAAAATATTTCACAATCATTTCACATTTCTGAAAGTTTAACTATTTTCGCAAAACTTTGTACCTCCATTATTATGGCAGCTTTTCCTCAGTGGTGAACATTCATGAAACATATTATTTTTACAAAAACATCAGGGAAAGTATGCTCAGTGGTGATTATGTGGTTCATAGTAAATCAGAGAACTGGGACTACGCTCTCCATTTTCTAGTATGTTTCATGTTCTTTTTTCCCTTATTAACTGTGTATGTCTTGTTCATGTCTTTGAACTTGCTTTCAAATTTGTGTCTTATAAATTGTTTTTGCTATTATAAAAGAGAAAACAGAAGAAGTTGTTTACCACCAGCCCTGTTTGACCAAGGACATTTGTGTCTCGACTATCAGTAGGTTTGAAAAAGAAGATTCAATCAAATCATATGGCATATCTTATTATCTGAAATTTACATGAATATTCACCTGATTCTATATCACTTATGTTGAAATGTTCCAAATGTTTCAAAACTTCGATGTTGTATACCAAATTTGGCACATTCTTTCTATCTAATGGATCAGAATTAGAAAGAGAGCCTCAAAATTCTCCAGAATCAACTGATATTTACTTCCAGTTATTGCTTGTGCTAGGGTAATAGGAGTTTAAGTCACTCGCAAAGCACAATTTCATTGTACCAATAATGAAGACAAAGGATAGATGAAGACATTTTTAATAAAGAATCAATGAAATGTTGAGGGAGTATTGAGGTCAGTGAAAAATGTGCATAAATTTGTTCTCACAGCTGTTATTTCCTTGCTCATTTTTTCCCTTTTTTCCTTTACATTGTCCTCTTGCACAAACCAACTTCCATTTCCATTATTTTTCCAAAACAAAATATTTTATCCTTAATGTCTATTGTTAATCTTGTCTCTAATGCTTCTAGTCTCTAGTATTATTAACTGTAAAAAAATTCCTTGCAGATTGGCTAATATATAGATATCCATCTTAATTTATGTACATAAACATTAGTGTTTGTGTGTCACTTTTGGATAGCTTTCTCTCAAGCATGTCCTTTGTGACCCTGTGAATTGGTAGCTGAGTCCTGCTTTCTTCATCATGTCTGTGTTACTTATTTCTAACACACACATATCAGCCAGCCAATGCTCCATTTTATGTTCCAGGCTTGTGTCCCAATGAATACAGTTTTATAAATGTTTTCTAATTGTTGTGTAGGATTCCCTTGTATAGAGATACCATTTGCTTGGATCCAATCATCTATAGTGGGACATTGGAATTGTTTGCATTTCTTGGCTCTTTTGAAGTGTGCAACATAAACCTGGGTGTGCAGGTTTTCTCGTCACATCCTGGATCCTGTTGCTTAGAATGGGACATGTGCTATGCCTTGGGTGTTCTTTTCCAGACACTTCATACTCTTTTCAAGAGTGGTTGTAGTAGTTTACATTCCCAACAACAGTTCAATACATTTCCTCTTTCAGGGAATCACCTCCAGCACTTGTTGTTGCTTGAGTTCAGAATATATCTCATTCTGACTTGGGGAAGATGTTATTTCAGTGTTGTTTTTATTTATATATAATTTACTTCCAATGATGGTTGTTATGTTTCTGTGTTTCATTACCATTTTTATTTCGTCTTCTGTGAAGTCTGTTTTCAGATCCATGGCGAACTTCATGATTGATTTGTTGGATTTAGGAGGGATTAGTTTCTTGTGGCCCTTGTATGTGAGAAACATTAATCTGTTAAAATATTTGTCTGTTGCATTGCTGTTTTGCTGTCTGTCTGGTTTCGTGACCATGTCCACAGCTGTGCAGAACATTTTTATTTTAATGTAATCCTATTTTCCAAACTTTCACCAATCTGTCGTGTGCCTCAGACTCTATTCAGGAAGTTCCTCCCTAGGCCTAGAAGACCTGATGTCTCTGCTACTCTGGTCTATTATACTTACTAGGATTCACATTTGATGTTGAGATGTTAATCCCTTTTGAGTTGACATCGGTGCTGGTATTATGCTAGGAGAAGCTTTGATTTTTTTTTTCCTTTGTGGTGATCCTTTTTTCTCATCTCCAATAATTGAAGATGCTACTTTTTTCCATTGTATGTCTCTCATACCTTTGCCACATATCAGCTGACTGCAAGTCTCTGGTTTCTTCGAAGGTATTCTGCCATATTGTATTCAACATGCATCTCCTTTTTGGTAATAGAAGTTTGTATTTTTTAATAATTCTTTGTATCAGAGCTTGAAACCAGGCATTTTGATACCTCTGGTGCTGCTTCTTTTGCCTTCAATTACTTTTCCTATTCTAGATCTTCCTATTTCATAAGAATTTTTGGATTGCTTTTCCTCTTTCCTTAAAGAATATAGTTAGATTTTCATGAGTTTTCAGTGAATTTCTATAACATCTTTAGCAATATTGAAAGTTTACAATATTGGTTCTCCTTATCCATGAACATTGAAGGATGATAAAGACAATCCTGGCCCTGGAGAGTATGCCCCTGCCCCCAGGAACATGGCATGACAGCACAGTTTGTGCTGAAACCACATAGGATTCTGTATTCTGTTTTTGTTCTGCTAGCTAATATTTTGTTGAGTAGTTGTGCATCTTTGGTCAAATGTAAGATTGATTTCTAATATCATTTTTGTTTTGTCCTTGTCTGGTTTTACCATGATATTAGCTTCATGGAGAAGGGTTATGATTTCTCTCTCTGCATCAATTTCGCAAAAGAGCTTGAGGAGTATCAGTGGTTTCCCTCTTAGAAAGTTTTGTAGAATTGGATGGAGAATCCATCTTGGCTTTTTTTAAATTGGAGGATATTTCATTCCTTTTTGTATCTCATTTTATTTCATGGTTTTATTTAAGTGATTTATATCTTCTTGCTTCAGGTTGAGCAGTTTATGTTTATGTAAAACTTCATCCATTTCCCTCAAGTATTCATTCTATAGTGAGTTTAGTTTCTGGAAATAGTTGCTACTTATTGTTTGGATACTCTGGATTATTCTGCCAATTATGACTGTAGAGTCCCTCAGCGGATCTTCTCCCCGTTCTTTAGTTTTTCTTGAAAATGATCTATCAATTTTATTAATTTTCTCAAAAATCTAGCCTTTATTTGAGACAATTTGTGAGGATTATAAAGGGAGCCAAAGACTAAATAACACCATATCCTACATAGATCTGAAAGAGCTGTAAAGTTTTTCACCCACAGAGGTCCAGTACATATTCTTCTCAGCAGCTTATGTAACATACTAAAAATAAATCATGTCGCAGTACACACAAAGCACCTCAGCAAATACTAAAGAATTGACATTATCCCATGTATTCTATCTGATCACACTGAAATAAACCTAACCCTCAATAAGAAGGGATACTACAGAAACTACACAAATAGTTGCAGGCTAAACCCAAAACATACATCTAAAACTTGGGACAGAGAGCAAATTAAGGACAAAAGTAACGAATTCATAAGCCACAACGACAATGAAAGTACATCAAAAAGAAACACGAGATACAGCAAATGCAATGCTGAGGTTCAAGATCATTGACTGCATGACACACATTAAAGAATGTAATAAGATCCGGTAAATAGGCTCATGGTGCAGCTAAAAGGTGTAAAAAGTAAAACCTTGAGAGAAACAAGAAAATTGGAAATCAGGAAAAGCTGAATCTAAAACAACTTGGAGGAGAGAGAAATAACAAAGATTAAAGAAGAGATAAATCTGATTGAGATTAGAGAGACCATTCAACAAATAAATAAAACTAAAAGTTGGTTCTTTCAGAAACCGAATAAAATTGAAAGGCCTTTTGTAACACCTACAAAATAAGGGAAGAGACACATATCGGTTAAATGAGAAACTCCGACAGAAAAGTTACAAAAAATAAAGAAGACATTCAAACAAACATAAGAAACTAATAACAGAACGTTTACTCGTAAAGTATGAATCTTTTACAGAAATGGATCAATTCTTAGAGAAGTATAAATTGCCCAAACTGAACCAAGAAGAAATAAATCAACGAAATAACCAAAAAACCTGCAGCAAGATACAGGAGGTAATCAAGAGTCTTCAAAGAAAAGGTGTGGCCCGGAATGATTCCCCAGTGAATTCTACAAAATCTTCAATGAGGAGCTAATAGCAATACTCCTCAAACTATTCCTCAAAATAGAAACTAAGGAGGAAATCCCAAACTCATTCGATGAACCTAATATTAGACTCATCCCCACACCAGGCAAAGTCCCAACAATAAAAGAGAATTAGAGGCCATTATCACTAATGAATACAGATGCACAGCTCCTTAACAAAGTATTAGCTGACAGGTTCCAGAGACTGATCAAGAACATTATACGTCATGATCACTTATGCTTCAGCTGACCTAGGCAATGATGGTTCAACACCTGTAAATCAATAAACATAATAAAACATTCAACAGAGGTGAGACCAAGAAACACATTATCATCTCAGCTGATGCCCAAATAGCCTATGACAAAATAGAACAAACATACAGGTTAAAAGCTCTGGAATGAGCAGGAATAGAGAGAATAGTCTTTAAAACAATGAAAGCCAAATACAACAGACCAACTGCTATTATGATATTAAATGAGGAGAAACTAATACCATTTCCCCTAATCTCAGGAACAAGACAAGCATGCCCACTCTCCCTGCTTTTACTCAACATAGTGCAGGAATTCCCAGCCATAGCAATAAGGCAAGAGGAGGACATCAAAGTGATCCACATTGTCATAAAAAGAAATCCCACATCCCTATTTCCAGATGACATCATCCAATATCCAAAACACCCAAGAAATTCAGAAAAAAACCAACAAATTCATATGGAACAGCATAAGACCTAGAATAGACGAAGACATTCTACCCAGAAGAAGCAACACAGCAGAATTCATAATACAAGACTTCAAGTTCTATTATGGAACCATCATAACAAAAACAGCCTGGTATTGGTACAAAAAAAAAAAAAAGATGTGACAGCTAATGAAATTGAAGAGCAGACCCTGAAATAAAGCTGCATTCTTACAGTCAACTGATATTCGACAAAGGAACTGGTATATACAAGAGAAAACATAGCATCTTCAACTACTGGTGCTGGGAAAATTGTGCAGGCACAAGTAGAAAATTCAAAGTTGACCCTAGCTTATCATCATGCACCAAGAAAAACTAAAAATGGATTCAGAATCTCAACATTACACCTGAATGCTTGAAAGTGTAAAGAACAGTGTAGGAGAGACACTATAACTTATAGGCAGAGGTAGGAATTCCTGAATATAGTCCCAAGGTTACAACAGACAGGGAGAGACTACACAAATGGGACTACTAGAAAATAAAAAGTTTCTGCGTAACTAAAGCTATAGCCACCAAACTACAAAGACATCCAACCCTATGGGAAAGGATCATCACCAGCTCAGCAACAGACAAAGCCCTAATTTCCATCATCTACGGAGAACTCAAAAACTAAGCCTCTACAACCCCAGTAAACTAAATATTAAATGGACAAATGATATAAAGAGCGACTTCACAGAAGAAGAGACAAAAATGTAGCCATATGAGGAAATTTTCAACATCCCCGGCAGTAAAGGAAATGCAAATAAAACATCCCTGAGATACTACCTCACTGTCATGAGAAGATCCTATGTTCAACTCAGGCAATAATAATTCTGGAGTGGATGCTGGCAAAACGGAAGCCTCCTCCCCTGTTAGTGGATGTGCAAATTACTTCATCCAGTTTGGAGAATTGTATGAAGGTTCCTGAAAAAGCTCAGCATACACAGAACCTATGACCCAGCCATAATTCTACTAGGCATCAATCTTTTTTTTTTGTTTTCTTTTTTTTTTTTTTGTCCAGTCCTGTGGCTTCGACTCAGGGCCTGAGCACTCTCCCTGGCTTCTTTTTGCTCAAGGCTAGCACTCTGCCACTTGAGCCACAGCGCCACATCTGGCCATTTTCTGTATAGGTGGTGCTGGGGAATTGAACCCAGGGCCTCATGTATACGAGGCAGGCACTCTTGCCACTAGGCCATATTCCCAGCCCCTAGGCATCAATCTTGATCAACAGGTCTCATGATATTATAAAGAGATCTATACACACATATTCATCGCTGCACAATTCACAATAGCCAAAATATGAAAAGAATCCAGATTCCCCCACTACAGGTGAAGGGATCAAAAAATGTGGTGCTTATACACAATGGAATACAACATAGCGATTTGAAATGAGAAAATATTGATATTCGCAGGGAAATCAGCAGAACTTGAACAAATAATGTTGAGTGAGAAAAGCCTGTAACACAAATAACAAAGGGGCATAGTCTTCTAGATATATGAGTGCTTGTGTGCGGGCTGGGAGAAGAAAGTAGAGACCAGGTTGGCAAAACAAATATCTTCTTTTCAAATGGTATTTCCACAGGTTTGGCTCAAGGAATTTACATTATGTATGTAAATCCAAACAAGTACTAAACATAAACAGGTGTAGAATAGAGCTATCAGTGGATCCCAGTAGCTCACCAGCATATGGACAAATGATCATATAATATGAGGATAAGCAAAAAACAACTTCAAGAGGATTGCACCGGAGGATTCTGTTCTTGACCTTACATTTAAAGTTCTAGGTGAATTTTCTTTGGCATAGTCTAAATGGGTTACTATATATGATTTTGGTACACTGGGAATTGCACATATGTCTCCCTGATGTAGGGAAGGGAAAGAACACTGAGTGTGTGGGATATCAGAAAGTGTGTACTGACTGCCTTATTATGTAACTGTATCCCTTTTGTACAGCACATTGTCAACCAAATAAATTCTAGCCTCACCCTGAGACCTTTTTATCTCTATATACCATGTCAACTTAGCTTACAAATATTATAAGCATATTTATGAGTCATTTTATATTGATTTTCCATGATATCTACTTTTGAAGGCTAAAGCTCAGGGAATACGATTTTGAAAATCATGATAGCAACAATAGTTTAAAATTTAGGACGTGTAGCAGATTTTGTTTCCTTGCTTTAGATTAATGATATTGCTTGTGACAACAAACTCTCAAGGTAACCAAAAACAAGACGAGAAATCATACTTTATCATTTGTATTTAGTTTATTTGTTGAGACCAAAAAGAAATGAAAGGAGACCTCTACTGGCCTTAGTAAAATCTCACGACATCGAAACAGATTCTGGCTCCCCTAAACACAGGTGTCTAGCTATTTTCCAAATAAGAAGATTGTAATCTCTTGGGGAATTTCAGATTTTAAATATTAAAGTTAGTGAATTGTGGGATATATCTTGTTGCTAGGGAAACGTATTTCTAAACAACCCTCACATAACAGAAGTCCTTACGTTTATCGGAATTAGAAATATTTACAAAAGATATGTTGTGCTAATATTTTCGGTTATAAAGAAAACGAAATTAATACCATCAATTATTAGTCGGTCTGAGTCGGGTTTGAGAATGGCCTGGAGACACATGATGAGTGCTCTATACCACAGGCTACAAGAGAAATGCAAATCAAAATGACTATCATATTAGACATAGCCCCAAAAGAATGTCCATTATCAGGAAAAATATTAAACATAAAAAAGGAATACTGTTAATAAGAAATGTTGGAAGCCTTCTGGACGAAAGGAATGCTATTAAATATTGAAACAGATATATACTTGTTCAATAATGGTGCCATATATGAGCTACCAATGGGTAGTAAAAGGGGAATCAAGCCTTCATAACTCCTGCATCCCAGATGCGAAATCACAAAGAACTATTACTAATTTCATAAATGGTCGTCAACCCCCCCAAACCCCATAACAATACTGATGAAATACAGAAAAATGTTCTTGCTATGACAGCTGAAATTGCCAGAAGAATCAACACAGGATCCCATAGAAACAAATGTCAGGAACACAGAAAATATGTCTTGATGGAATATGTAAAATAAGGAAAGAAATGGAAGTAAAAGTAGATACAGCCAACTCCTCATCTAAAGAAGACCCTAATATTTTGAGGCCAACAGTGCATGAAAAAGAATCAAAATTCAACTACTTAACATAAGGAACTACCACATGGAGAGCTGATCTAGCTACCAATAACAGGTCAATTTCCATAAAGCTAATCATATTGGAGTCTGCATATCCAAGGACCGAAAAGAAGAATCGAGAATCTCATGGTCTAAGACAACTCCGCTGATATTCGACAGAGGGACTATCACACTTCAAAATGCCATCAAACTTCATGAAGGATTTATCCACGAAACATACGACAAATTCAGGAGACATAATCTGCACATTGTTGGAAAGAATAAAGGAATAGTATATCAGAGTAGAAATATACCAAACATATTCAATAGAATTATTGCAGAAAATTACACCAATCTCAAAGCAGAAGCCTTACAGAAGCAGAAGAAGCATCCTGACCACAGAAGAGACCATAACCTAGAGGAAAAACCACTAGACACAAGAAATTAAAGGATTCAGAAGTCTACAACAAGAAAAACATATCAGAATCATGTCAAACCTCTCCACTAAAATTTTTGATGAAGGACAGCCTGGAAGAACACAATTCAAGCACTAAAAACCAGCAACTATTTGGATATCCACAAAATTAGAACACACATTCGATGGAAAAATCAAAACCGTCCACAATAAAGAAAAAAAAAGGAATATAACAACGAAAATCAGTCCTGCAGAGGCTACTAAGGAGGAACATCATTGAATAGAAAACAATCCACAAAAAGGAACCCAGGTAAAAGAAGCCAAGAGGAAACCAAATTAAATTAGTAAAGAATAAAGGAATGAAGTAAAATGCAGGTTAATAAGAAAATGGAAGAGAAAGGACCACACTAATCTAAACAGTAAAAATCTAAAACTCAACTCTCCAAAGAAAAGAAAATGAACTGTGGATTGGATCCAAAAACAAGATCCATCTATGTATTGTCTTCAAGAGACCCATCAAAGAAAAAACAATGAAATCATTCTTTGAGAAAAAGGATGGAGTAGGACCTTCCAAGCAAATGGACATACCAAAAGGGAGGAGTAGCCAACCTGATTACAAAAAGTTATACTTCTCATTGAAATGAGTGCACAAAGAAATAGATAGTCCCTACATCTCAAAACTGGGAAACATCTAAGAAGAAGTTATAAAAATAATGAACATATACTCACCCAATATTTGAGACGCTAAATATGTCAAAGGAATTCATTCAGAACTACAGTCAAAGATGGACCTGAATAAACTAGTAGTGGGAGATTTTAATACTTCACTCTCACCAAGAGGCGACCTGACACACAGGAGAAACAAGACTGACACAAGTAGTAGTACAACCATTTTCCACATGAATGTAACAGACTTATTCAAAGGTTTTCAACATACAGCTATCAAAACCAGATTCTTCTCAGCATCAAGTGTAACATACTCCAAAATATATACTAACATTGTCCATGGACAGAGTTTCAGCAAATACAAGAGTATTGACATTACTCCATGTATTCAATCTTATCAAAGCTGAATCATGAAGGATTTTCAATTCACTTCTGTGAAGATGCTGGAGTAGCAGCAGAGCCCTAGCTAAACACATTCTGACATTGCAGTTTTGCCCCACCAGAGAAAATCTTATGCCTAGAAAGACAGCTCAAGTAAGTTATATCAGTACAGGGATTTTGGCCAGGAAGAAAAAATATACTTTGCTAGCCTGAAAACACAGATTTTTGTTCCAGTTGGCAGTCCACCCACAAGCCAGTGCTGGTGCCCAGACATTTCCCCATACTCCATGCACCTAAAGCACACAACAGCAACAAGGAAAAAATCCTCCACACAACAGCAGACAGACCTGGATTGCAGACTGAGCACCGACAGGCTGAAATAGCAAAGAAAGTGTGAGTAACTCTAAAAGTCATTCTCACTGGTGCCCCTAGAGGGGAATCTGGAACTTAGCCCTTCCACCTTTGCTAGAGCAAAGTGCCATCTTTGTCACTGGCATAGGGTCAGACCAGACTGGAACAAAAGTGGGCCTTCAGAAAGCAAGGATGAAGGGGCCATCTTTGAAAAATGTCAAGAGGGACCAATCAGAGAGAGCTAGCTCTGGTCAGGAGAAGGACCCCTGCCCAGATATGAGGGTCGTCCTAGGCCATGGCTCAGCCAGAGGTGCACCGCCTTGCCCATTGAAATTTCTAAATTGAAAGCGAAAGCAGGAAACAACTACCAGTGGTATGGAAAAACCAGATGGGAACAAACAGTTCCCAAGACAGATAAATGGTCCCTCCACATAGGAATCCTAATTCCCAGGCTGAAATGGAGCTGAATCCCATAGCTAGCTCTGCCCAATAGGCTGATCCGCCTCAGAGGGGAGAACCTCCCCCAAGCAAGAGAATCACAGCAGGGTAAGCCAGGAGAGAAGCTCCCCGCCTTGCTGAGTCCACAGCCTATTTAAAAACATGAGTTAAAGGCAATGGCCCAACAAGACACTAGAGGAGAAAGGGTTCCCCAAACTGTGCATGTGCCCCATCCACAGAAGATACCCAAGTCCTACTTGCAAGCTGTGTGAACCAGAGTGACCCATGATTTTACCAACAAGGGATGCAGTTCAAAGCAGATCCACCCCCGAAAATTGAAAGCAAGTCAAACACGGCAAGCAGCAAAATATACTGCTGACCATCGCAAGGAAACCAGAGATTAGAAAGCCCATCCAAACAAGGAAGACTCCATTGCTTTTTCCAATATTTTTTAAGCTTTTATTATTTTTTCCATTTCTGAAATGTCATTGGGATTTTTTATTCCTTTTTTACCTGTTTGTTTTTAGCAAAAAGTTTTTGGTTATTCGATTTTCTAGTTTTTTTTTTTCACTTTTTTAAAGTAAATTTTCTCTGTTTTGTGCATTTGTCTTCCACAATTTTTTCTTTATTTTCCTCTTCACATTCTTTCTTTAAAATTACTTTCCTTGGAATAACACCCCCACTATTCTCTGTTAACTGAATTGATTATCCTTTTAAACGTCTTCTTTCTACCAATTCTGTTCTTCTTCACATTTCCACGTCACTGTAAATAAACCAAAATCAGTACCCTCCCCCATATAATTTTACTCTATTCTCTTCACTGATGCTAACTGACCCTCCTGACTTATTTACAGGAACTCCAGATTCCATTGAACTCAGGTTATTGGATAGAGGGTATCCCTGCTCAATCAGAGTGAATCAAATGGACTCAGAGACAGAACCTGCCAGTCCAAAAAGAACTTAATATTGTAACAAAAGTTGCTCATATGGTTGTAACAGTAAATACGTAACTACTGAGTAGAGAGTGCAGGATTGTATTCTTCAGGAACATCAATCTCATATTACATATAGGTATACAAGGTATCTGTATATAATTTTGAACTTCAAAGATTTACACAGAGCATGGTAAGGTATGCATGAGGCCTTCAACGGTGCTCACAAATGTTTGTAGATTGGATTTCCCAATCCAAATGGGCAGAGGAAACACAAGAACGATTGCAAAAATTGGTGTCTCATTTCACTGTCAAAACAAACAGGAAGCAGAGCAGTCAATCAAAGAGAAGACAACCATCAAAATGCTGTACAAAGTCTACTGATAAATATGATAAATGAAAATTGTGAATCTCTCCAGGAAACTATTCTAGAGCATGAAGAGGCAAAGCAAATTTAATGGAGAGGGCTGTGAATATGGCCTAGTGGCAAGAGGGCTTGCCTCCTACACATGAAGCTCTCGGTTTGATTCCCCAGCACCACATATATGAAAGATGGCCAAAATGGGCGCTGTGGCTCAGGTGGCAGAGTGCTAGCCTGGAGCGGGAAGAAGCTAGGGATGGTGCTCAGGCCCTGAGTCCAAGGCCAAGGACTGGCAAAAAAAAATTTAATGGAGAATTTCATGGCTTCCACAAATAGAAAGATAAATGAACTTCAAGAGTCAAATGAAGGGGCTGGGGATAGAGCCTAGTGGCAAGAGTGCCTGCCTCGGATACACGAGGCCCTAGGTTCGATTCCCCAGCACCACATATACAGAAAACGGCCAGAAGCGGCGCTGTGGCTCAAGTGGCAGAGTGCTAGCCTTGAGCGGGAAGAAGCCAGGGACAGTGCTCAGGCCCTGAGGCCAAGGCCCAGGACTGGCCAAAAAAAAAAAAAAAAAAGAGTCAAATGAAAAGATAGCTACCCAGCTGAAAGATTTGAGAGATAGCACTCAAAACCAAGTTAATGAAGTTAATTCAGTAAAAAAGTCAATGCAGGACCTAAAAGATGACATGGAAAACATTAGGAAAGAACAGAGGGAAGAAAAAGGGAATCGAAATCAAGTAACTAGCCTAGATTCCCTACTAGCTGAAGCAGAGGATTGGAACTCAGGAGCTGAAGATTCTCTAAAGTTGATGGAGAAAGTTCAAAAATCAATACAAAACCAATCCCATCGACAAAACAGATCACTCCATGAGCTCAAGACACAATCAGGAAGCCCAATTTAAGACTAATATGTATTGAGGAAAACCTGAAGAAATAATTTAATGGAATAGGCAACAAAACATTAGCCAAATCCGTCCAAAATATCCAGAAGGATAGGCCTATAGAGATACAGGAATCATTTACAACTCCAAACCACCCAGACCAGAACAGGACATCCCACCAACAAATGTGATCAAAACAGGATCAATACACTCCAAGGACAGAATCCTTAAAGCTGTTAGGGAGAAGAAAACAATCACATATAAAAGAAAAGCAATTAGAATTACCCCAGACTTCTCAGCAGAGACCATAAAAGCAAGGAGATCCTGGGATGAGGTATACCAAACCCTAAATGAAAATAACTACCATCCAAGAATATTGTACCAAGCCAAACTCCCATTCAAAACCCAAGGTCAAATAAAAGCCTTCCACACTAAGGAAAACGTGAAACAATATATCGCCACCAAACCAGCTACACATGAAATCCTCAAAGACATGCTATAAAGGGAAAATAATCAAGATCACAATACAGACAGAGAAATGAACCCTAAATAGTAAACTAGAATACTAGATCAAGAAATGGAAATACACAGCTTTTAACAAGGTAGATGTAATGAAAGGAACAAACGATCACCTCTCAATCCTAACTCTCAATATTAATGGACTTAATTATCCAATCAAATGACATAGGCTCATAAGTTGGATCAAAAATCAAGATCCATCTTTCTGCTGCCTCCAAGAGACACATCTATCCAGCAAAAGTAAACATCTCGTAAAAGTGAAACGATGGAATCAAATCTATCAATCCAATGGCGCCTATAAACAGGCTGGCATAGAAATCCTAGTATCAGATAAAATTGACTTCAAATTAAAAACAGTAAAAAGAGACAAAGAAGGTTACTACATTCTAATAAAGGAATCTCTGCTACAGCAGGATATAACCATCCTATATATCTACACACCAAATACAGGAGAACCTAACATCATCAAATGAACACTACTGACTCTAAAATCATTCACAGACCCAAAGACATTGATAATTGGGGAATTTAACACTCCACTATCACCTTTGGACACATCAACACCCAAAAACTGAACAAAGAAACCAAAGAAATAAAAACCTGCGTAGATCAACTAGACTTAACCAACAACTACAGAATATCGACCCAGCAACGACATAGCACACATTCTTTTTGGCAGCACATGCAACATTCTCCAAAATAGATCACATCTCAGGACACAAAGAAAATCTGTACACATTCATAATCAAGAAAACCATTCCCTGCATTTTCTCAGACCACAATGGAATATAAATAGAGTTCAACTCAAAAAGGTACATGGAGAGTAACAACTCCAGTGGGTCATTAAAGAAATTAGAACAGAAATTCAAATATTTATGGAATTCAACCAAGATGAGTATACAAAGTACCAGCTCCTTTGGGACAAAGCAAAGGCAGTACTCAGAGGAAAATTTATATCTCTGAGGACGTAAACCAACAAAGTGGAGAAACAAAAATTTAAGGATGAGACTCAATAATTTAAGGATGCACCTAAATCACCTTGAAAGAGAACAACAAGCCTAACCTGAAGTAACTCGAGGAACACAAATAATTAAAATCAAATTATAATTAATGAATTAGAGACAAGGAAAAAAAACCAAAAGAATCAACAAAACAAAGGGTTTGTTCTTTGAAAAAATTAACAAGGTAGACACACACCTAGCAAACCTGACCAAAAAATAGATAGCAGCAAACCCATACAAACAAGATCAGAAATGAAGCAGGTAACATCACTACTGAAACTTCCAAAATTAAGACCATAATAAGGGACTATTTTGCAATGTTTATGCCCAAAACTTTGAGAACATGCATAAAATGGATGATTTCCTAGGAAAACAATTGATATCCCTGAACTCAACCATGAAGATTTAAACCTTCTTAACAGACCCATATCCAGCATTGAAATAGAAACACCAATAAGTGATCTCCCATGCAAGAAAAGCCAAGGTCCAGTCGGATTCAAAACAGAAATCCACAAGGCCTTCAAAGAAGAACTCACACCAATATTTCTCAAATTCTTCAATGAAATTGAAATAGAAAGTTTACTACCAGATACAGTCTGTGATGCCAGTATAACTCTCATCCCCAAAGCAGGCCAGGACTCATTACAGAAAGAGCACTATAGACCTATTTACCTCATGAACATAGATGCAAAAATTCTCAAAAAGCTTCTGGCAATCGACTTCAACAGGTCATCAAAAAAAATCATACTCCCTAACCAAACTGGATTCATCCCAGAGATGCAAAGTTGGTTTTATATACACAAGTCAAATAATGTGATCCACCACGTAAACTGAAGCAAGGTAAAGAACCACATGGTTATGACTCTGGAAGTGGAAAAGGCATTTGATAAAATATGATCCTATACATAAAGAAACCCATAGACTCTACTCCCAAGCTACTAGAGCTAATACAAAATTTTGGGAAAGTTGCAGGGTATACAATTAAACCCTCAAAAATCAATGGGCTTTCTATATGCTAATGACCTGAATGCGGAGGCTGAAATCAGGAAAGCAACTCTTTTTGTAATAGTCTCAGAAAACATAAAATACCTAGGATTAACCATAACCAAAGATGTAAAAGACCTCTAGGATGAGAACTTTAAAAAACATGAAAAAAGAAATTAAGGCAGAACTAAGGAAATGGAAAAACCTCCCATGGTTCTGGATTGGGAGGATTCATATAATCAAGATGCCAATATTGCAAAAGGCTATCTACAAATTCAGTGCAATACACATTAATATCCCAACACCATTTTTAATGTAATCGATGAAGAAATTCAGAAATTCATATGGCACCATAAAAGACCCAGAATTGCAAAAACAATCCTAAGAAGAAAGAACAGTGCTGGAGGAATTACAATCCCCAATTAAAGCTGTATTATAAAGTTATAGTATTAAAAACAGCTTGTTTTTGGCACCGGAGCAAGACTGAAGACCAATGGAACGGAATTGAAGGCGCAGAAATAAACCCAAAGCAGTATAACATATGTGCAATAAAATATATACATAGATTATGATCGAGCAATCTCAATTGTGGGCATTCACTGTACAGATCATAAAGAATTGCCCATGTTAAACTTCCACCATATCATGATCATTGCAGCATTCTCTTAAATAGCCAACATATGTAACCAACTCTTCTGGCCCTAAGTTGATTAATGGAACAACAGAAAGTGGTTTTATATTTAGAGTGGAATTCTAGGCTTCCTTCAGAAAGAATGATATCTTCTCATTAGAAAGGAAATGGAAAGCCTTGGGAAAACAATATGTCGTGTGAAGTGAACCAGTGGCAAACAGAGCCGATGGATTCGCTGAGTGGTAAAAATGGCATACATGCCTAGGATTTTCCACGCAGAGTATCATGGTTTCTCAATACTTTGGACATATAATAACACACAATCATGGTACTAGTAATGATCTCAAACATATGGCATCCAGAGGTTTCTTTATTTTTTACCTTGAAATCCTTGTTTGAAATTATTCCCTTTGATTTAATTTTCTGTGTTTGAAAACCAGGTGTCGCTGTAGTAGAGCGTGGAGCTCTTAATATTGTCTCTTTCTTTATTGTAGTAAGGAAATGACTTCTTCACCCTGTGAGAAGTACAATTGGTGAAGGAATGCAACAAAGAAATAGAAATTGTTATAAATAACCATTCAAAGTTGCTGAAGAGTTGATTGGAAAGTGAAGCAAGAGAAAAATTAGGGAGGGATTACCACGTTTGACAAATTTTATATACCCTATCTTAGAAATGCATTTCTATGTTGATCACCATGAGACATAACTTTCAAAGACTAGGCACACACACAAAGTCACTCACTCAAACACACACACACACACAAACTCACACACAATCAATAGTTTGCTTCTTTCTGATTATCTACCAACACTTGTAATATTTCCAGCAATGCACAAATTTTAATGAATTTTGAATGTTATTTTTTGCATACATGGAAAAATCTAGTTCCCCCTGCAAAATGCATGTGCACTTAATTTGTTTTCATTTTTTTTCATATTTCCAGGATGATATACAGTGGGGTTACAAAAACATGCTTCATATAGTGATTACTTATCTATATCTTCTCATACCTGCTATCCCTTCCTGATTTTTCTCCCTTAATCCCTCTACTTCACCCCTCCAACCACTCCCTCGATTTCTTAATTATTTACATATTAACTCTATGTTTTAGTAATTCTTAATAATATTATAAAGTAAAATAAACAGAGGTCTCATCCTACATGCTCAGTGTCACATTCAATTCTCAAAATTCTTATGTCCTCTATGCTTAGTAATTGTAAAGCAATTCATTCCAAAATGGTGATACATGCATTTACCTCTCTTTCTTTATGCTTCCTGTAATCTGTTCCTCTTTTCCTCTGATATATATCTTCCTAAGTCGCTTGATTTGCTCAGTTTGTTCTGCTTACTACCCAATTCACTTGGTGAGCCCTTTCTGCTCTATTCCCCAACCCATTTTTCATTCATTCTGTCTTGCAAAATGTCGTATTTAACGAAGTCAAAGAATCCTTGCGTATTGTCACACTCTGAAATTATTTCGATATTGAGAATCTTTCGTAGTAAGAAAAGCTCACAGAGTTGAATTGTTTAAAAGAAAAACTCCCAGAAGTTTTTTGACTCACCAAATTGATGTTCACATAATGTCACATGAATTGAAGTTCTCTTTTAAAGAGGTTAATTTTGTGATACTTTCTTACATGCAAGAAGACATAATGAAATGAAACATTTAATGCTCATGTAATCCTAACTGTAGAACAATCGTAGGAAGACTGTACATGTTAACGTACTTAGATTTCCATTTAATGATCATAATTGCGTTTCTCCTACCTAACTGTGCTTTCTCAAATATTAAGTGATATAATTCTATAAGGAAAGAAACACCTCCATTGATGTCAGAATTAATTGTAAAGTATATACACTGTAAACAAATTGGAGGTTTCAATGATTAGGGGAGGGCTGGGAATATGGCCTAATTGCAAGAATGCTTGTCTCAATTATTAGGGGAAATCAAAAGACATTCATATGTTTAGACATTTTTTTTATTATTTTTACTCATAGATATGACAAGGAGAAATACTTGTTGAACACAGGGTAGGGCAACTGATTATTTCTACAAAGGCACAAATAAAAACACAATTTTTTCTTTCGGTGCATAGAGTGCTAACACATATGTCTGTATTGTGTCTACAAACACTAGAAATATCCTTGGTTCTTCTAGAGGTACTGAAAATTGAACAATTGCCTATTATCATGAATGAATTCCCTGCTTTCTTAACTTCCATATACCCTGAAACCCATTAATTGGACAGCTTCTGGAACATTATAATTGGACACTTGTGTTTCTTGACCCACGTGGAGGGAGTTGTACAGGTAAATCAATGAAGAAGTCATCATTTTAAGGACCCGGGCACATTTCTTGAAGCCATACCCTAGATTATACACATAGAGACACAAACCATGTAATGTCACCTAGTCTTAGGCCAAAAATAGTAAATATTTACGAGTACATGAGAAGTAATAATCCTAAGATTTCAATCCAAATTGGTAATATTTGAACTACATTTCTGTATCTAAAATTTGACACAAAACACAAATGTAAAAAGAAGGCATCATTATAGGGAAAGTGTCTTACAAAGTATAGAACAAAACTATAAGTACATGTCTAAATTTTCACAGGTACTCTCATCAATCCGCAAGTTGACAAGTATATTTTTGTTGTTCTCCCGCAGAATAACTTGCCTTATCACTCCACATTCTTGAGTTTTCATCCTGTTTGTTATTCAAATAAAAATCACAAGGAATCACAGATTAAAGAAGAGAAAATAGCGTCATGAGTTTTGCCCTATGACAAAGCATCCATATATTATTTTTATTGTAACAGCAGCAATGGGTATTGACATTAAAAGATAAAGGAAAAGTGAATTGCTTTACTGTGAGCAAACTGAAATATAACATTGATTTAGCTTAAGAATTAGTGCAGGAAATTTATCAGGCAATGTAAATAAAAACGTACTTTATCCAAAGATATGAGTTAATGATTCATAGTTATTGGACATAAAAGCTTTCTGCGTTTGCAAATCATATATTTATTTATATAAATTAGACGTTGTCTGTGTTAAATGCTTAAAAGTGGGTTTTGCATGTGCTATGTAACAATAGACACTGTATCACTTCTATATTGAGGCCCATCAATTTAAAATTTACAGTGTTGGTCATGATATAAGGCTAAACAAAGGGTTGGAATACCTCTCTTTTATAAGCCCATGGGAAATACCAAGGACTGTAACAGATATTCCATAATGACTTTGGGCTTTATTAAACCAAATAAAGAAAACTTATGAATATCACTGGAAATATTTTATTCGTATGATTCTTTAAGTGTCTGTTCTCTATTTTGCCTTCTAAGAGCTGTTGTACAACAGGCTACAAATAAAAATGGACTGTTTCAGATTGTATCATGACCTAATTTAAGAATACTATCAAAATTGGCAAAATTGACAATGATGTAATTCAGGGAACTTTAAGGACAATTCTAAGAGCTATCATGGGTCTCTCTATCCTTAATCTTAATCAATAAATGCATCTTCATTTGTAAGTGTGCAATGTCCAAGTACTTGAGCTATATAAGCGTTCAATTATATAATAGAGATATAAAAGACAGTGTAGAGAAATTGATTATAATTTCATAAATATATGCATGTTAACTGCTGTTTGAATAGTTCAAGTCCACAGGCTATTGTTTGCAGTTTGTAATGAGCCTGTAGGGTTTGAAAAATTTTTTAAAGGCACAACGCATTAATATTCTAATGTGCAGATGATACTGGGAATATTTGTGTTCTATGTGGATCAACAAAGACTTTATTTTAGACTAGATTCAGTTGAAAACCATGTTTATTACAGTCCTAAAAAGGTGTCCTGAGACATACCTCGGTGGTCATGACTCCTACAAAATTAACATAGTGATGTATGCTCCCCTAAATAATTAATAAATATATTACACTATTGATTTTGCCATGGATGGAATTGATATAAGTTGAAACACTATTCCCACATTTCAAACTAAAATTATGACCAACGTTCAGAAATGAATTACACACAAAAATAAAATGTCAATCAAAATGGATCAATATGAACCTATTAGCACAGGAGATACCAAAGTAGCCAGGTAATGATTTTCAATACATTTGGAGACAAAATTGAAGCAATTATTTTGTGCTCAATTTCACCTGTTAAACAATCAGATTCTTTCCTACTACAATAATTACCATGGAAACACTCAGTTATATTTATCCTGGATTTCAAAATTTGAGTTACTATGGAATCACATAAAAGGATATACCCAAAGATATTAAATGGAAAATAATACTGTAACAGCAAACTACTTTTGGAGGATATCTCACTTTCAAATTGAGACATACCACTGAAGATATGTAAGATTCGGCAACTCCACTGCTTCTCATAATTGATTTTTGCAGTATGAGATTGTATAGATTTTCAGAAGCAAAATTATGTTCGGTGCAGTTTTGTAACCACAAACCAAAAGGTCTAGGATAGTTGTCTATCTTATAGGTGTGAGATCTCACAGACCAAAAGGACAGTCTAACCAGCCGAGTTCTACTGGGATTATACAAACCTCCATGTTGAATCCAATATTAATATCTACAGGGTTAACATGGAGAATTGCCTAGACAGATAGCGTTAGAGAACTGAGAGTAAGAGATGTTAGAAGCTCGTCCTTCTTCCATAGGATAGACTGGAATGCCAGACAGATAATGGGGAGAGATTATGTCAGGACTAGAAGTAGAAACAGAGACGGGGGCTTCTGTCCACAAATATGGATACAATAAGGGAGGGTTAGAGTTATCGGACCAATACAATATCTCTGAATTAGCCCCTGCCATAGAGTTACAAGTCACAAGTTAACAGAGCACACATAAGCAGGAGTATATGTTCCAGACTCAGCACTTTTCCAGTAGAGAGCACTACCTGTTGGGCTTTGTGAGACAGTGCTTTTACCTATCCCCATGAGGGCAAAGGGCCCTCATGAGTGCAACATAAGCATACCATCGCCCCTGGTTTAATAACTGCCCAGGGGCTGAATGTAACCAAACCCCCAATCTAATACAAACCGGATTTGGCTTGTCGAACATATGCGGAGCTAGGAAGTGTTGGTTGACTTTGGCCAAAACATCTTCTTGAGGCAAATTTAAAAACTTAAGAACAAATAGTGCTTCTGCAATAACAGCTCAGGCTATTTTATAAAGACTATTCATAGATGTGGAATACTCCTAAGTACTGCACATATTCCCCCTATTACCTTTTTAAGTTGTCTTTTCAAATTACGGTGAGTTCATTCTACTCTACCTTGACCTTGAGGTTTATATTCAACTCATGTAACATGGAAGATGTTACGAAATTGTAAATATATTAGCACTTATTTACTGGTATCAGCTGGTATATTGTCAGTTTTTATTTGAGAAGAAATCGACATGACTGCACATGTTTCTAGAAAATGTTGAATGACATGAGTCCATTTATCCCCAGGTAGAGCTCTGGTCCCCCAGAAAAAGAATGTGTCAATAGTTCAAGCACATCTTTTAGGCAGACAAATTCAAGGATGTGTGTTAAATCCGTTTGCCAAATGTGTTAGGAGCCAAGCGTTGAAGATTACCACCAAGGGGAAGTGTTTGTAAATGCAAGTAGTACAGTTAGTAATAATTTGCTTAGGTTGTTTAAGAGGAATTTTATTTTATTTTATTTTATTTATTCCAGTCCTGGGGCTTGGACTCAGGGCCTGAGCACCGTCCGTGGCTTCTTTTGGGCTCAAGGCTAGCTAGCACTCTGCCACTTGACCCACAGTGCCACTTCTGGCCATTTGCTATATATGTGGTGCTAGGGAATCAAACCCATGGCTTCATGTATATGAGGCAAGCATTCTTGCCACTAGGCCATAATCCCAACCCTAAAGGGAATTTTATATGAGACAGGTAAATGACTTGCATTAGAATGCTGAGCTGCATGGTCTTCTTTTGCCAAAATAAAAGAGACTAAAGCATCTACATGAAAATTACCACATGCCATAGGACCTGTCAAATGAGAATGAGCAAGAATATGAATGACATACAGTGAATGCTGTCTTTGGCATAACTGGCTTTGAATTGTTTAAATAGTGAATCTAGTTGGGGGGTTATGTGATGAATAACAGCAGAATATATATTGCATAAAACATGTGCAGCATAGGTAGACTCAGTGATTAAATTAGAAGGTATTAAGAAATTCTGTAAAGCATATATAACGGCCTGTGATTGATTTTGTGTGCCTATTGCCAGGGAGTGAGGAAAACTTGATATTTACCTTCTGTCCAAAAAGTACATTTGTTATTTTCAGTACTATTTTCAAAAATATTAGGAGCATTTAGAATGGGCTTAGAAAGTCAAATATTATCAGTAATATAAATATGTTATTGAAATAATTGCCTTAAAGGGCTAGAAAGTAATTGGTATAAAACTTCTCCATTAAAGCCATTCAATAACAAAGGGAGGAGATCAGAGGTTTGTTATGAAAATTTGAATTGTTCTTTAGGTGTGAGGATGATAATCAAGTAGGTGTCTTGCCCACTGATTTTCAGGCACCTTTTGCAGCCTTGCATGATAATAAAACTGATCACCTCCAGACATGTGGTTTACATTTCAGACAATGTGTGCCTGGTACATATCAAAGTCTTGTTATACTGTTTTATTTCCCCTGTGGGGTAGACTATGTAAGTAGATTTAATAATCCATTAGAGACAGATAAATCTACCCGGGATAAGAAATTTTGAGTCAGGGCTTTTTCTACTAAAAGTAATTCTTTACTTTATTCACTAGTTAATACACAAGAGCTATTTAAATTCAAATCCACTTGAAGAATGGGGAATAAATTATGCAAAGCATATGTGGCATTTCCTAAGGAAGCATGAAGCCAATTAATGTCCCCTAGTAACTTTTGAATATCAAGAGTATTTAATTCTTCATTACGAATTTTTATAAGTTGGGGGATAATTGCTTGTTTTTTAACTAAATATCCTAGATACTTGAATGACTCCTCTGTCCAGATTTTATCAGTGGCAACTAGTAAACCATATTCTTGCAAGTGGAAGGGCAAAATTTGTAATAAATCGGACAGAATATATTTTTTTGGTGCAGCAAATAATAAGTCATCCATATAAGGAATACATGAAACCTGAGCAAATATTTTCCTAATATGTTCTAGTGCTCTGTCTACAAAAGTTTGACACATAGTAGGTGAGTTTATCATGCCTGGTGACAATAATTTCCATTTAAACCTTCTATGGGGTCCTTGGAGATTAATCTGACTTAAAGTAAAAGAAAAGCATGATTGGTCCTCATCGAGTAAGAAAATAATAAAGAAACAATCTCGCAAATCTATTAGTATAATATGCCAATTTTCAGGATGCATCATAGCTGCATTTAGAGCTCCTCAATCAATGAGCAATCTCCATTTGCGAGATTTCTTTTTCACAACAGAAATATGAGAGTTCCAGGTAGAGATAGAACCTCAATATTATTTGAAGCTAACTGATCTCCAACAAGTCGCACTGAGGCCGCCAACTTTTCCTTAGATAAGGGCCTTTGCTCACTGCAATCTGGACAATCTGTCTGCCAAGAAATCTTACTGAGAGAGACATGCTTCTGAACATCAAGGGAAAACTAAATGCTCTCCCCACTGTTCTAAGAGGTCTAGTACACTTACGTTAATAGGTACTTACAAAAATTATGGATTAAAAATGGAACGTTGGCCTTCACCATCAGTAATATCCTGATATTCAACACTCTGTTTAATAACTGAAACTGGTGTACTACTGACACCTTTTATTCTACATTTGATAGTTTGAGTCACCCTGAACCGAGGCCATTCAGTCTGTCTGATTATTGTGATGTCATAGCCAGTAGATAGCAATGCTTCAAATTGTCTCTTTCCTATATAAAAATTATAACAAGGTGGTTTTTATGCTTCATTTAAAATCCAGAAAACATATTGATATTTCATACTGCCAAAATATCCTTGACAAGGGTTTGCAGAAGTTCATATAGACATGTAAGCAAAGAAAATCAATTGTGCAATAAGATCACCAGCATTAATATCATAAGGTAGAGGGGAGGTAATAAGGATTTGAATTTGTCCTATCTAGTCAGAGTCAGTTATTCCTGGTACAACTGACACCCCTTTAGCAATTAAACTGGAACGCCCCCAAAGTAGGCCCCAAGTCCCCCATGGCAAGGGCCCGTGTATGCAAGTTATAATTCTGGAAATTAGCAAGGAAAGTTAAGGTTTGGCTTGAGGGAAGTTCCACTGTGGCATTCCCACTCGGGGCTGGTTGTAACGAAAAGATGGTGGGGAAGGCTTGTTCATAGGAATGGGACCATGAGGCTTGCCCTTTGCCCCCTTTCCTGAACACCTTGTACTTTCTCCCTGCGCTGCTCCCTATGAAAGGGGAAGCATATTTCGATCAATGTCAATTTTAGATGAAAATTCTTGGGCCCAATGTACTCCACGTTTGCAGCCAAGGAATTTCCTAGGCGACTTTGTATTTGCCAGTTTCCTTTTAACACAATTCATTTTAGTATCCCCGTGTCCACACAGCCAAAACATTTTAATTTCCTGGATTTAGGAACTTTCACACTAGCAACCAGAGTTTGTCCCAGTAGCTTCATCTTTTGAATGCCTGAAAATACGTTCCGACAAGCCTTGACATATGCTAGTACATCCTCAATCTCCTTAACAGGCAGATTCGCAGACTGACAATCTTCATTAGTATTCTCAATTGCCAGTAATTTAATTAATTGATCATGAACAGAAGCGCCTTGTTCTTTTCTATAGATGCTTTTCTGAAGACACACTATGAAGACAACGTAGGGTTCCTGGGCCCCTTGAATAAAGCAGGCCTAAGAACCATCCTTTTCACTGTGGTGACGGACCCAACCCCATGCATCTACACATATCTCCTGCAGCCACTGGTCAATCTCCTTTGGGGTATTTACTTGATTCTGGGGGGTCTTGTAATCCCCAGTGCCTGTTCGTATAGCATGTTGTATTCTGTGAAGGACAGCATTTAGGGACTGAGCATTTTAACCTGTTTTGGCGGACTCAACATCATTATACCACATTAACCATTGTAGATGTTGCTCAGGTTTTAATAATGCCCTACACTTAATCTTCCAATCCTCAGGAGCCAAATTTTAATAAGCAGAAACAGTTGTCAACCTTAACTCTAACTTCAGCGCCTGTGGTGCATATAAAGTTACCGCTTTCCACAGCTGAGTGAAATGGGCCATATTGATACTTTCATAATGAGGGGACTGAGCTTCTCCATCGACTGAAGGGGGTCAAATAATGGGGAACCGTCGATAGTGAGGGAGAGGAACAAAGTCCTCAGAGTCAGAATCTGAAGAAGAGAAAAGTAAAGGCAGGCGCTGCAGCAAAGTTCTTTTCTTCATAAGACTCATACTCATTGAAGTCCTTGGCAGATATGGAGAGCCTTTCAGCACACGGACTGCCCTCCTGGCTTCATTTTCTGAAGAAACATTGGTAGTGGCCAAAGCTTTATTTTGGCTCTACCTTTTCTCTATCAGAACTGGCAAGAGATTGCTCAGGTGTAGCCATCTCTTTAACTCCGGCCCAATTTGAATTTTTACCTCCTTGGGCAAACTATAAGCCTTCATCGCTTTCTCCACATCTGCCTCCAGTTCAGTAGCTGATGTTACCACAGCATCGCAAGCATGATATTTAGCGCTGTTCATTTTAATGACCAAACAGACCAAAATGTAACGGGAACCTTGTCACCAAACTGATATGCCTTTTACAAATTATTCTTTACTCCCTCCCAGAATCCTAAGTCTAAAGAACCTTGCTCCGGGAAACAAGGATTATACTCCATTACCACCTGCATGCACTCATCTAATTGTGAACACAAGACCATAGTTCTGTTAAGTTTCAGTACAAGGTCGATAAGATTAGAAAGAAGAGTAGATTAAGCTTGTCCCATAAACCTGTATTATTTTATCTATTAGGAGCTCACCACTCAGTTCCCTTATCTCCTTTCATCAAAATATCTTTCACCTACACTCGAGAGAGAGCTCAAAACCAGTTCAGCAATCTCCTAAGGATCAGTTATCAGGTCCCTTGATCTGGAACCCACTTGTTGGACCCGGGTATTTCTTTTTTGTATTTTTTATTTTTTTCCAGTCCTGGGCCTTGGACTCAGGGCCTGAGCACCATCCCTGGTTTCTTCCCGCTCAAGGCCAGCACTCTGCGTCCTGAGCCACTGCACCACTTCTGGCTGTTTTCCATATATGTGGTGCTGGGGAATCGAACCGAGAGCTTCATGTGTAGTTCGCAAGCACTCTTGCCACTAGGCCATATTCCCAGCTCTGAACCCGGGTATTTCTAACTGTAGTCAGGACACATGTTATGCAAAGGAGAGTGGTCCAAAGCATACTCTTATTTAGTAGGGCCAGGGTTTATATCAGTTTAGAAATCAATTCACAACTTCAAGAGTAAAATCATTGCACAAGTATATTCATATAAACACCAAAGTTGTGGATGTCACTACTGTAACAGATGCTGCTATCTCAAAGGTTGTTGCTACTACGAAGTTGTCAATACTACAATTTGTCAGCTCTACAACAAAGGATCAAAGCAGTCAAGGCAGAAATCTATTACCTAGCTACTATTTCCTCAAGACTAATTATCATAGATTATTGACTTCCCACTTAATTGAGAAAAGCTTTCATTGGAGCAGCTGGACAACAAGTCTTCCCAAGAAGGCTCTATACGTAGGGCAGAGGGTGGAGCAGAGTCTCATGACAAAGGGTCATCCTTTGGCCAACAAACACAGGAGACTCTTTAATAGAGAATTTTCTCCAAAGGCGTATTAGTTTGGTAATAAGCATCAGAATGTCTGTGCTGAGGTTAAATACTCCACACTTCGGAGAAATTATTCTCCTACAGAAGTGCAGGTTTTCTAGTCATATCCTGGATCCTGTTGCTCAGAATGAATCATGTGCTGTGCTTTGGCTGTTCTTTTGAAGAATCTACATACAGTTTTCGAGAGTGGTTGAAGTAGTTTACATTCCTAGCAGCAGAGCAGTAGATTTTTCCTCTTTCACGGAATTCCCTCGAGCACTTGTTGCTTGAGTTAAGGTAATTACTCATTCTGACATTGGAAACAAGTTATCTCAGGGTTGTTTTTATTTGCATATCAGATACTGCCAATGATGGTGATTATGTTTATGTGTTTCAATATTTTTATTTCCTCTTCAGTGTAATCTCTTTTTAGATCCATGCGAAATTTATGATTGGTACGTTAGGTTTTGGAGGGAATCATTTCTTGAATCCCCTGGATATGAATAATATTAGCAAGTTATAACATTTGTCTGTTGCAAATTTACCATCTGCTATTTGGAAAAATGGTTTGTTAGGTCTAGGAATTTGGAGGAGATTTATTTGGGTCCTTCAGGTATAAAAACATAATATCAGCGAATCGGGACATTTTGACATTTTCTCTCCCTATTTGGATCCTCCCTATTTGGAGCTTTCTTGCTATGGCTAAGGATTCCAGAAATATATTAAATAGGAGAAGAGAGAGGTATTATCCGTGTCTTGTTCCTGGTTTTCAAGAAAATGGTTTTAGTCCTTCCCGTTTAGTATGACTTAAGCAGTTGGTGTAATATATATGGCTTTCATTGTTTTAAAAAGGGTCTTCCTATTCCTATTTTCTTCAGGGCTTTGAAAATTTATTGCTTTGTTATTACATTGAAGGTTTAGAGCAGCCACTCTGAGAATGATGTGATTCTTCATCTTACCTATGTCAATTTGGTGGATTGCATTAATAGTTATGAATCTGCTATAGTAGGCTTCCAGGTGTGGAATGAAGGCTAGTTGGCCATGATGCATGATTTATAAAATCTGTTTTTGGATTCTGCTTGGCAATATTTTGTAGAGCAGTTGTGCATCTTTCTTCGTAAGTGAGATTTGTTTGTAATATCTTTTTTGGGGGTCTTTTCCTGGTTTGGTGACGGTATTTGCTTGAAGAAACAGGTTTGGGGTTTCTCACTCTAAATCAATTTCACGGGTGAACTAGGAGAATATTGGTGTTTTCCCCACTCTTAGAAAGTTTTATAGAATTCTGCGGTGATTGCCTTGTATATATTAGAAGAAATTTCATTGCTTCCTGTATCTCTTCATAATTCATGTGGTTATTTAATTGATTTATATGTTCTTGCCTCAGGTTGGACAGTTTATATTTCTGTAAAAATCTACCTATTTCCCTAAAGTATTTATTCTTTAGTGAGGGAGTTTCTGGAAATACTTGTTTCTGAGGTTTTGGATGTCCTGGATTATTCTGGCAATATTTCTTGTGGAATCCACAATGTTACCAATTTGGGAGGCTTCTCGCCTTCCTTCCATTATTCTTGAAAGAGCCGTGTCAAGATCTATTATATAGCCATAGTAACAAAAACAGGTGGTATGGTATAAAGAAAAACCTGAAGAAAAACTGAATAGAATACTAAACCCAGAAATAAAGCTGTATTTTTAAAAATCCTTTTTCTTATTTATTGTCAAAATTATGTCCAGATAGGTTTCATTTTCGTACCTTAGGCATTGGATACATTTGTTGTCTCGTTTGTTTACTACTCCCTCCTTTCCCCTCTCCACGCCCCATTTCCTTCTTTCCCCATGAGTTGTTCAGGTGGTTTACCCCAAACAGTTTTGTAAGTATTGCAAAAGACCCAAAACAAGAACACACAGAAGCCACCAGCACAACAATGTTCATCGCAGCACAATTTGTCATACTAAATTTGGGACCAACCCAGATGCCCCTCAGGATAATGTGGTACATATACAGGATGGAATTTTATGCCTCATTCAGAAAGACATCGCCCCATTCCTAAGGAAATGGAAGCATTTGAAAAAATATGCTAAGTGAAGTGAGCCAGACCCAAACAATCATGGACACTATGGTCTCCCTCATAGGGACTAATTACCATAGGTTTAGGCTAGTCACAGAAGAGGATCGCTAAAGCTGCATTCTTACAGTCAGTTGATATTCAATAAAGGAGCTACAGATACATAATTGTATTAACAGACTCTTCAACTCCTCGTGCGGGGAAAATTCGGCAGACACATGAAGAAAAATCAAAGTTGATCCTAGCCCATCACCATGCACCAGGGCAAACTCAAAATGTATTTTGAACATCAACAACACCCCTGAATCCTGTAAAATACTGAAAAACAGAGGAGGGACAATAGAACTTATAGGCACAGGTAAGGGTCACAACAGATAGTGGAGAGAATTACCAAATGAGAATACTAAAAAATAAAAAGTTTCTGCACAGCTAAAGACATACCAACCAAACTACAAAGACAGCCTATCATGTGGGAAAGGATCCTCACCAGCAGAGAAACAGAAAAAAGCGAAATATCTGTCACCTACAGAGAAATAAACAAACTAACCACCTCTGAACGCAGTAAACGAATTATTAAATGGGCAAAGGAGCTAAACAGAGATGTTACAATAGAAAAGATCAAACAAGGCAAAGAAACATTTAAGAAAATGTTCACCATCCCAGGCAGTAAAGGAAATGCAAATAAAAACAACCCTGATATAACGTCTCACTCAGTTAGAATGCCGTACACTCTGAACTCGGGCAATAAGAAATGCTGGAAGGGATATTGGGAAAAAGGAACTCTTCTTTAATATTAGTTGGAGTGCAAATAGTACATCCATTCTGAAGAACTGTATGGAGGTTCCTCAAAATGCTCAGTATAGACATATCCTATGACCCAGCCATATTACTCCACGACATCTATTCTGAACAACATGTCTCAGGATATCATAAAGACATCTGGACATACATATTCATGGCGGCACAATTTACAACAGCCAAAATATGGAAAAAAACACTGATGCCCCACTACAAGCGAAGGGATCCACAAAATGGGATATCTATACACAAAGGAATACTACACAGCAATTTCAAATGATAAAATATTGTTATTCTAAGGCAAATAATGAGAATTATAACAAATATTGTTGAGTGAGACAAGCGTAGAACACACAGAACCAAGGGGCAAGGTTTCCTTTTATAAGACTGTTACAATGGGTGAGGGGACAGTAGAGTCCAGGATGGCAAAAGAAAATCCTTTTCAAATGGTATTTCCACAGGTTTGCCTCAGTGACGTTACATTATGCATATAAAACCTAACAAGTACTAAACAAAACGGTCTAGAATAGACCTATCAGTAGATAACAATAGCTCAGCAGCTAAGTACATATGACTGTAAAAGATGAGAATAAGTAAAACAACTCCAAGAGGACTCAGGAGGATTCTATTGTTGATGTTACATTTAAAGTTCTAGGATTATTGCCTTTGTCATAAGTTACATATTACTGTATAGGATTTTGGTATACTAGGTATTGTGTATATGCCTACCTGCTCTAGGGAAGGGAAAAAAATCAAGGGTATATGATATCACATGAAATGTATGCACTGTCTTATGTATGTGTACACTTTTGCACATCACTTTGTCAACACTTTAATGAATAATCACACACACACACACACACACACACACACACAACATCTAGCCTTAATATGAAACCTTTTTATGTCTTTATAGCATGTCCACTGAGCTAACAAATAATATATGCATGGTTTGTGAGTAATTTTTGCAGGGATTTTCCCTGATATGCAGAGTTAAAGGCTAAGTCTGACTGAATACATGTTTCAAGATCCTGGAACCTACTAAATTGAGTTTAAATATTAGTGTGTGTGTGTCAGAATTAGTTTCCTTGCTTTAGGTTAATGAGATTGCTTGTGATAACAATCGCACATGTTAAACCAGGTACATGAAACGACGTCAACCTTGATCATTTGTGTTTAGTTTATGTTTTGTGACCAAAAGGAAAATGACGGGAGCCTTCTACTGGCCTTAATAAAAAGTCAAGTCCCAGGAGTTAAAATGCATTCCAAATTAGAACATTTTATTCTTCAAGGAATGTCATGTTTTATATATTCATGATAGTAAATTGTGGGATATGGCTAGGTGCTAGGGAAATGTATTTCTAATTAAATTTCACATAACAGAAGTCCTTAAGCTCAACTGAATTGCAAAATCATAACGTTTAAAATATCTCTGTTGTGTTTATATTTTCTATTATAAAGCTAAGAAACTTAATATGAATCAATTTTTAATCTGTCTGAATAGGAAATGAGATCGGCCTAGAGACACATTAAGAATGCTCTATACCACAGGCGAAAAAAAAAAAAAAAAAAAAAAGCAAAGCAAAATGACCCTCACATTCGACATAGCCCCAAGAAGAATGTCTATTATCGGGAATACTAGTAATAAGAAATGCTCGGGGACATATGACCAAAAGCAAACGCTATGAAATTATTGATGCAGATATACACTTGTTCAATAATGCTGCCACCTATGATCCAGCACAGGAAAGTGTAGGGGAAATCAATCCTTCATAACTTCAGCATCCAAGATGCTAAAACACAAAGTACCATTACTTTTTTCTTGAAAGGTCAAGTCAACTCACCAATCCCCAAAACAACACCGATGAAATACAAATGGAGGAAAAAATTCCAGTGATGATGGCTGAAATTACCGAAAATATGAACATTAAATTCCATTAAAAAATCAAGAACACAGAAAGTTATCATTGAGAGAACATTGGGACATGAAGAAAGAAATGGAAGTACATATAGATACAGCCAGTCCATGGTGATAGATAAAACAATGAAGGATCAAGCAATGTTTTCCTGTCAACAAAAAATTGAGTATTTCAAAAATATGCCTCAAGATTTACTGCATCTGGAAGCAGGAATTGTGCGGATCCTGACCCGCTTGCCATGTAGAGCAGAAGCAATATTTTGATCATACCACACACAGATACTTAAGCAAACCCAATTTCAGGAAACAGTGGGTAAAGAATATCGTGAGTTCTATTGGCCTCATTTTATTTTCAACCCTTCAGAATCCAGTACTGAAGTATCAAACTGCATGGACTTTCATGCAGCATATATGTTGCACAATTGTCTGATTCTCTACTCAAGTATATCAACGTCTGACCCTAATGGTTTTCGTTACTGTAAGGGCATGGAATACTGCTTTTGGAATATATAAAAGATTTAGAGTTCACATAAAAACAGATTTTGATTATGTTACAATGAAATTAAAGATAGCAGACTAAATATGGAAGTCCTACTGAAATTCTATCACAATTTTTTTATAATGCAGTCTTATTGATGACAAAGTTTTGCTTAGCATGCATCATTTTAGGTGGAGACATACAATCTCTATGAAATGCTGTAGGATATAAGATGTTTTATTTTACACTACAGGAATAATATGAACATTGAAAGAAAATATTTACTCTGAATAGATTCAATTGGGAAAACACCAGCATGAGTATCAACATATAACAAAGTGTGCCTATATTTCCTTTATTTGAACAATAGCTCTTGGCACTGACAGTAAAATATTGAAGAAAACCTGAATTGATTTATTGTGAGCAACAGAATGATAATTGCTCGTTTTTGCCTCACTATTTGTGAAGGAAACTTATCAAGTGACCTGCAATGAAAACCGCATTCATTCAAATAAAATAGTTCACAATTAAGAGTTATTGGAAAGAAAACCTTCTTCTTTTAGTCATCACAATTTTATTGATTTAAATCAGACATTTTCTTTCTGAATCTGCTAAGAGTGGGTTGTCCAAGACTGTAACAATGGACACTGTCAATTCTGTGTTTGGTAAAGATTCCTTTTTCTTACATAGATAGACAACAATGAAGTAATTTGTTTCCTTATCTTTAACATTATTTACAGTATGATTAAAGTATGTACATATGAACACATGTATATGTGAATTAGTGTTTTATTGTCTCTTTCGGACGTCGAACTGAACACATTGGGGGGGAAAGGAAAGGGGGAGGAGGAAGGGGTGTGAGGGACAAGGTAACAAACAGTACAAGAAATGTATTGAATGCCTAATGTATGAAACTGTAACCTCTCTGTACATTAGTTTGATAATAAAAATTTGAAAAAAAAAAAAAAAAGGCCAAATGTGGTGCTGTGGCTCAAGTAGAACTATGATAGTCTTGAGCTAAATAACATCAGGGAGAGATCTTGGTCCTTGAGTCCAAGCCCCAGTCCTGGCTCAGAACCAAACAAACAACAAAAAATAATTCATTCATGGGTCTTGTACCCCATTTCTTTTAACTTGGGCATGGTTTTTGTGCCAGTATGAGGCTGTGTTTGTTATTATGGTTTTGTAATAATATTCGATGTCTGGCAGTGTGAAATCTCTGTCACTGGTTCTTTTGCCTACAATTCCTTTGGGAATTCCAGGTCTTTCTTTTCTTTATATGCAGATTTGGATTCTTTTCTCTATTCTGTATAGATTTTGGTGTGGAATTTTGATGGTGATTGCATTGAGTTTGTATAACATCTTGTCGCCTCTTTGATTTATCATTTTCATTAAATTGGTCTTTGACATCTTCAATAATTTTAATTACAAAGTATTATTTTTCTTGTTTTTAGATATTGCAAATAGTTTTTTTTCCATGATTTCCTTCTCTGCCTGGTAATATCCACGGTATACAGAAATGCTGCTGTTTTGTTGTTGTTTGTTTCTTTTTTCTTTGTGTGCTTTGTAGGTAGCGTGTGTGTTTTTTTTTTTTTTTTTTTTTTTTTTTTATTAATGTTGGATCCTGCTACTTTACCAACATGGTTTATTAGGTCTAAGTGTTTGGCTATTAGATGTAAGAGTTTGACATTGGAGTTTCTTCTTTCCATCTGCTATAAGATTATGTCATCTGTGGATAGGGATAGTTTGATTTCTTCCTTTACTATGTGGATCCCTTTGATATCCTCGTGTTACTTTATTGCTATGGCTTGGGATTTCAGGTGTGTATTAAATGAGACTAGAAAGAGTGGACATCGTTGTCTGTTCCTTATTTTAATGGCATTGTGTTTAGTTTTAACAAATTTAGGATGGTATTAGCAGTTGCTCTTTCATTTATGTCTTTTATTGTTTACAGAATGTTCTTTTTAATACTATTTCTCCTGGGCTTTGTGCATGAAAGTCTGTTGTATTTTGTCAAATGCTTTTTTGGGCTTTGACTCAGAGACCTATGTGATTCTTGGTCTTAGGTCTGTTAGTGGGGTGAATATTATTATCCCTGTAGGTATTTAAAACTGCTTTGCATCTGTGGACTGAAGACTACAACATCATGTTGTATGATATTTTTTAAACTCTTTCTGGAATCTGTTAGCTAATATTTCGTTGAGGAGTTTTTCATCAGTGTTCATAACATAGATTGCTCTGTCATTTTCTTTATATTTTGTGTCTTTGACGGTTTTTTGGATGGTTTTGATATTAGCTTCTTAGTATGTGTTTAGGATTTCTCTCTCTGCAACTATTTCACAGAAGATAGTGAGTAGACTTGACATTATCTAATTTTAAATGTTTCATAGAATAATCTTTTGAATCAATCTTAGCCTTGGTTTGTAGGATTGGAAGAAAAATTGATTGCTTTTTTTCATGAACTTTTCATTTTTTTTTGTTTGCAAGATGATGTACAGCAGGGTTACAGTTGCACACATAAGTTAGTGAGTACAATTTTTTTATACTTATTACCCTCTCCCTCATTTTACGCCCACCTTCCCTCCTCTCTTATCCCTCTTTCCCTGCCCACTGCCACCCCCCAAGTTAGTTGTACAGTTAATTTTGAACACATTCACTGTTGTGTTGGTTCACTCTTTATCCTTTTTCTCCCCATTTTAATGTTCCATTTCGCTTCCATAATTCAGACAACCATATATACAATCCTCTTGGTACCAATATCAAATACAGTGAAAACAGGGGCAAATGAAAGAAAAAAGAAATAATTTTGCTTAGTACATTAAAAACATCAAAGAAATCCCTCTTTTTTCCATATGTTCAGGTTCAATTCACTTAGCATTATCTCTCGTGATCATGTGTACATATCTATTGAGTTATTGGGATCATCTCTTAGGACTATCCTAAAGATACTAATTATTACTAATGAGGGAAACCATGGAACCTACGTTTCCTTAAGTCTGGCCCCCTTTACGTCGTATGAATTTTTTCCCACGTCTTTCTATTGCATTACAAATGGAACAATGTCATTCTTTCTGGTGAAAGTATAGCATTCCATTGTGTGCATACACCACAATTTCTTGATCCATTCATCTACGGAGAAGCATGTAGCTTAGAGCCCTATCTAAGCTATGGTAAACAATGCTGCATCATAGTTATGTTGGTAGCTTTAGTATGGTCTGTTTGTGATCCTTTGTGTAAATGCCCAGAAGTGGAATAGTTGGGTCATAAGGACCTCTATTTTTTACCTTTTGAGACACCTCCATATTGCTTTCCAGAGTAGTTGAACATGTTTAGGCACCACCAAGAGTGAAGCAGTGTTCCCTTTTGGCCAAATCCATTTCAGCATCTGTAATTACTTTTCTTGACAGTGGACATACTACCTGGGAGAAGGTGGAATCACAACATAGGTTTGATTTGCATTTCTTTTATGGCCAGAGATTTTGCTCATTTCTTCCTGTGTCTATTTGCCATTATCATTTCCTTTGCAGAGAAGTCTGTCTTTAAGTCTTCAACCCACTTACTAATGGGGTAGGTTTTTTTTCAGGATTTGATGGGGAGGACTTAATTTTTTTAGTTACAAGTATATTTTAGATATGAGGCCTATTTCAATTGTATGGATACTGAGACAAAAAACAAGGAGTAAATCAATAGAACAGTGATACTCCCTAGACACTATATTGAAAATGAAGTATGCAACTTCCAGTGGGGTGAAGGTGGAAAAAAACTGAGAGAAACTGAGGGTGGAAGTGACAATGTTCAAAAAGTTATGAACGAATTACCTGTGTTACTGAACTCTAAGCCCTCTGTTTATCACATTTATAAAAATAATCATGAAATCATTATCAATAAAAAGTTGAGCATAATGACAAATGTCAGCTTTATAAGAATCATAAACTGGAGGATAACAGTCCAGGCCAGTCTATGCATTAGTATCTGATTGTATTTGAGAAACTACAAAAATTGGAAAAGGCTAGATTTTTGGTTCTTGGGTTACAATGCCAGCCTGGGAATCAGTAAGGCCTGAGCAATACTGCTATTTTTTTTTTTTTTTTTTTGCAAACTATGTTGTTGAACATATAAGGAGTGAGTTTGTGTTTGCTTTGTCTTGTGAATACTCTGAAATAAGAAGCTCTCTGTGCTCATCAGAATATTCTAACAAAAATTGCAGCCTATACAGGGCTTTTTGCATGCAGGAGTGTTGTGTTTTATCAAAAGCTTTTGGTGCTTTAACTCAGAGACCAATGTGATTCTGTCTTAGCTCTGTTCATGTGGTGAATTGTATTTATCCATGTACATATTTTAAACTAGCTTTGCATCTGTGAAGTGAAAACTACAAGACCATGTTGTATCGTTTTTTAAATCTCTTTGTGGATTCTGTTAGACAATGTTTTGTTGAGTTTTTCCTCAGTGTTCACAAGAGAGATTGTCCTGTCATTTTCTTTTTATTTTGTGTCCTTGTCGGTTTTTTTTGCCTGATCTTGATATTAGATTCATCATATGTGTTGGGATTTCTCTATCTGCATCTATTTCACAGAAGACTGTGAGTAGTATTGATATTATCTAGCTTCAAATGTTTCATAGATTTATCTGATGAATCAATCTTGGCCTGGGTTTTCCGTATTGGAAGAAAAATTGCTTCACGTTTATGATCTTTTTTATTTAATTTTGTTGTCAAGATGATGTACAGAAGAGTTACAGTTACTTACACATGTTAGTGAGTACATTTCTTGTTATACTTATTACCTCCTCCCTCATTTTATGCCCTCCTTTCTTTTTTTTCTTTTTTTTTCTTTTGGCCAATCCTGGGGGTGGACTCAGGGCCTGAGCACTGTCCCTGGCTTCTTTTTGCTCAAGGCTAGCACTCTGCCACTTGAGCCACAGCGCCACTTCTGTCCATTTTCTGTATATGTGCTGTTGGGGAATCGAACCCAGGGCCTCATGTATATGAAGCAGGCACTCTTGCCACTAGGCCATATCCCCAATCCTATGCCCTCCTTTCTTCCTCTCCCATATCCCTCTTGCCCTGCCCACTGCTGTCTCCTCAAGGTATTTGTATGGTTAATTTTCAAAAATTCACTGTTGGGTTGGTTCACTCTTTATTCTTTTTCTCACCATTTTGTTTTTCCCTTTCCCTTACCTAATTCAGACAAACATATATTTTCCTCAGGGGGCCAATATCAAATAAATATAACGAAGGAAAAAAAGAAATAACTTCACATAGTACATCAAAAACAACATAGAAATCCTTCTTTTTTCCATATCTTCAGGATCAATTCACTTAGCATTGTCTTGTGAGATCATAGGTACATATCTATTGAGCTATTGTGATCATCTGCTAGGACTATCCAGGACATATATTAATTATAACTAATGAGGTAACGTTTGAATCTATGATTCTTTAGGTCTGGAACCCTTCACTTAGTCTGATTTTTCCCAAGTCTTTCCATTGCATTACAAATGGAACAATGTCATTCCTTCTGATGGAAATATAGCATTCCATTTTGTGTATGTACCACAACTACTTGATCCATTCATCTACTGAGGAGCCTGTGGCTTGCAGCCCTTTCTTAACTATGGTAAATATGCTGCAACATAGTTATGCTGGTAGCTTTTGTATGGTCTTGTTTGTGACCCTTTGGGTAAATGCCCAGAAGTGGAATCTTTGGGTCATAGGGCTCTATATTTAACAATTTGAGGAACCTCCATATTGCTTTCCAGAGTGGTTTACAAGTTTACACTCTACAAACAGAAGCAGTCTTAACTTTTTGCTAAATCCCCTTCAGTACCTGTTATTAGTTTTATTGACAGTGGACATTCTATCTGGGGGAAGGTGGAATCTCAATGTAGTTTTGACTTGCATTTCATTTATGACCAGAGATGGGCATTTCTTCCTGTGTCTGTGGGCCATTTTTATTTACTTTGCATAGAAGTGTCTCTTTAAGTCTTCAGCCCACTTACTAATGGAATAGTTATTTCTTTGAGGATTTGTAGGGTGGACTTAGTTATTTTTTTAGTTCTAAGTATAGTTTAGATTTGAGACCTTTGTCATTTGTATGGCTACTGAAACAAAGGACAAGCAGTGCATCAATTCCACTGTGATACTCGCTAGACACTATGTTGGAAATGAAGTATACAACTTGCAGTGAGGGTGAAGGTGGAAAAACATCTGTGGGAAAATGAGGGAGGAGGTGACAATGTTCAAAAGGAAAAGAACTCAGTACCTGAGTTACATAACTGTAAGCCCTCTGTTCATCACCTTTATAAAAACAAATTCATTAAATCTCCATCAATAAAAAGTTGAGCATTATGACACCTGACAGCTTTATGGGAAGAATTACCTGGAAGATAACTGTACAGGCCAGTGGATGCACTAGTATTTGATTATATTTGAGAAACATGAAAAATTGAAAAAATCTAGGGTTGTGGTTCATGGGGTAGAATGCCTGCCTTGGAAGCACAAAGTCACTACTACCGCTAAATTTTTTTTGCAAACTATGCTGTTGTACATATAATAAGGTGTGTGTGTGTGTTTGCTCATTCTTGTGAATTCTCAGAAATAAGAAGCTCTCTATGCTCATCAGAATACTCTAAAAATATTGCAGCATGGGCTGGGAATATGGCCGATTGGCAAGAGTGCTTGCCTCCTATACATGAAGCCCTGTGTTCCATTCCCCAGTCAATATATATAGAAAATGACCAGATGTGGCACTGTGGCTCAAGTTTCAGAGTTCTAGCCTTGAGCAAAAGGAAGCCAGGGACAGTGCTCAGGCCCTGATACCAAGGCCCATGACTGGCCAAAAAAAAAAAAAAAAAAAAAATTATAGCCTATATATCATCTAGTTGTCATGGTGCTAAGCCTTGGTTTGTTGAAAATATCTGGGCATCTTTTTGAACATTATCCATATTATTTCCGTCATACTTTCTCTAAGTATAATCCACAGAGAAGCCCAGGATTCAGGATTGTAGCCAGTAATATCTCATATACTAAATTCATGATTGTACTATATAATATAGCCCTTTCATGAAAAGAAATATAAGTATGAAATCTGTTAAAAAGATTCATTTAGGGAAGTCATGTATGAGATGCATTACCATATTGAAAAAGCATGGTCAAGGGTAAGAGGAACATAAACACCAAATAATTTTCCTTTGTGGATCCCCAGTTATAAATTCATTTGATTTTAGTGAACATCACTTTTATAAGAAATGGTCCTTACATGGTCATGAAGTTTCTTAATATATGCTAAAGAAATTTTACACAATAAGTCATTAATACAAACTTCAAACTTACAACATTAAAAATCTGAGATTAGCAACAAAAGTACAATTCACAGTTGAGAGATAGGACTCCATCGAATCGCAGTTTGAGACTGGCCTGAGGAAAAAGTTACTGAAAAACCATCTCCATCAGTGAGCTAGCTAAAATGGTGCACCTGTGGGTTTCCAGCTATTCCAGATAAGAGGGCTGCTGTCCAAGGCCTGCCTGAACATGAGACGCGACCTGAGGAAAAATTAAGCAGAAAAGCGGTTAGAAGCATAGGTTCAATGGGAAAGAACTTGTCTGTCAAGGATGAAGCTCAAATCCGAGTAATATAGAAGGGCGGGGATAGGAAGAAACAGAGAGAGAGAGAAAGAGAGACAGAGAGAGTCAGAGAAAGAGACAGAGAAACAGAGATACAAAGAGAGACAGAAAGATGTTGCTTCATGAAACTATCTCTAATACTGCTCTGCTTCCTACTGCCTTAGACCCAATTTCAGAATTGGGTTTCTGCCACCTACTGGCTGAACCTCAGCCAAACTTCTTAGGTTCTTTGGGTCTCTGTTTCCTTATCAGTAAAATGAAAAGTTTGGAGTAGAGAAATTCAGGCAGCAAAATATCTGAAGATTTTTTATGCACATTGAATACAGCTCTTCCATGCCTCCATTCTCAACTTAATATTTGACATGATTAACCCAAGTTTTGCTGTTTTCTTCCTCTTTCTCATTGAGATTACTCAGTAAAAACTTCACTAATCAAACTATTAACTGTCTAATATTCAATCAGTTTAATGTCTTCCCTCTCCATGTTATAATATAGTTCCTCCCAATCAGAACATATTTTAATCGAACATGTGAGTGTTACACACTTGGTCTGTTTTGCATGTAAAATTAGACAAACATATAACTGAAGAAATGTTTTGGACTTCATATGATTATAAGCAATGACTAGTCACTCTTGTTTGGGTTGGATCAGAAAAAAAAAAAAAAACGAGAAAGCCACATTTGTAGAAAGTAAGATCTAGTGACTAGAATTTTGTAATGGTTGGATAAGAAAAATATTAGTACCACCAATTTAAAATCCCTATGTTGTATCCATTTTGCCAGAATCACTGCAGTTACATGTATCTCACCTGAAAAACTTCTAAGAGGTGTTAGGTAATAAATCAATTAGCATAAAAAGTGTTTATTGCCAGAATGTTATTTTCCATGATAATGGTAAGAGATTCCACCACTCATTAGTACTTACAGATAAAATTTTCTAGTTTTTACAGCTGTAGGATTTTAACATTAGTCATTTATGAATTATGATCAGGTTAGTGGCTACTATAGCCAGGAATTTGATGTGTTTACCATACTAGAAATTGTACTAGGACACTGAAGACATAGCTGTTCATAACTATGGCAAGAGACAGGAAATATGAAACTGGCATTTTAATTAAATATCACAATCAACATGATCTCTCTCCTAGGAGCTATATGGCAAGTCTTACCTTGCTAATAAAATACTAGCTTTTTAAATTTATTTTTATTGTCAAAATGATGTACAGAGTGGCTACAACTTCATACGTTAGGCATTGGAGACATTTCTTGTACAGTTTGTTACCTCCTCCCTCCTTCCCCTCTCCCCTCTCCCTCTTTCACTCTCCCTCATGAGTGTTCAGTTGGTTTACACCAGTTGGGAAAGCATTGCTTTTGCAGTCGTTTGTCCTTTTATACTGTGTCTCTCGATTTTAGTATTCACTTTCACTTTCCTAGTTCTAATACCAGTATACACAGTTTCCAATGTACTCAGATAAGGTACAGTGGTAGTGCAGGTACATCCAAAGGAAGGAGATACAAGAGGATAATCAACAATGGAAGCTATGGTTTCCTATGGCATATTGTAAGTTTATTTTACTGAGCTTCATCTTATGTGTTGATCAGGGTATAACTACTGGGCTCTTGTAACCCTCCGCTGTGACTAGCCTAAACCTGTGGTAATTACTCCCTATAAGGAAGATCATAGAGTCCAAATTGCTTTTCGTCTGGCTGATTTCACTTAGTATAATTTTTTGCAAGTCCTTCCATTTCCTTACGAATGGGGCAATTTCATTCATTCTGATAGAGGCATAAAATTCCTTTGTGTATATGTACCACATTGTCCTGATCGTGATTTTCCTGAGGGGCATCTGGGTTTGTTCCATATTTTAGCTAGGACAAATTGTGCTGTGATGAACATTGTACTGGTGGCTTTAGTGTGTTCTTGTTTGTGGTCTTTTGGGTAGATGTCCCAAAATGGGGCAGCTGGGTCATAGGGGAGCTCTTTGCTTAGCCTTCTGAAGAATTTCCATACCACTTCCCAGAGTGGCTCAACCAGTTTACATTCCCACCAACAATGAAGTAGGGTTCCCTTTTAGCCATATCCCTTCCAATATTTGTTATTGTTAGTTTTCTTGTAGTAGGACATTCTTACAGGTGTGAGATGGAATCTCAATGTTCTTTTGATTTGCATTTCTTTTATGGCCAGTGATTTAGGGCAAATTTTCCTGCCTTTTGGCCATTCTCATTTTCTTATCACAGAAGTCTCTTTCTAAGTCTTCAGCCCACTTGTTGAGGGGGCAATTGCTTCTTTGCACTTTTGTTGCCAGAATGTAATTTTTTTAGTTTTGAATATATATTGGATATGAGACCGTTGTCCGTTTTATGGCTGGTAAAGAACTTTATCCAATTTGTAGGCTTTCTGGTTACCTTGCAAGCTATGTCCTTTGCCCTGCAGAAATTCTGCAGTTTGATGCATTCCCATTTGTGCATCCTTTCTATGATTTGTAGCATTTCTGGGTCTTGGTTATGGAAGTTTCATCCCGTGCCAAGAAGCCCACGTGTTTCTCCTACTACTTCATTTAGAATTTTCAGGGTATCTGTTTTAATTTCGAGGTCTTTGATCCATTTGGAAATGATTTTGGGGCAGGGTGATATGTATGGATCTAGTGTTCGTTTGTTGGTTGTGTTTACCCAGTTTTGCCAGCACCATTTGTTAAAGAGGCAATCTTTCTTACATCCTATTTTTCAGGTCCTTTATCAAAGATTTAGTAGGCATAGATGTGTGGGTCCACCATCTTTGATTAAAGAAGTGAACTCGCCTGTTTTAGGTTGGGTGGGTCACCTAGCCTGCCTTAAACCGTCCTCGGGATCTTTTTCAGAGCAACGCTGAAGGCCCTGTAATAGGTTGGTCAGACTGAGAGCCCCTCGTACCCTTCTCTGACTGTGGTTCCTCTCAGGGGAAAAATCATTCACTTGGAGCTTGACCTTATGCAGCTGGCAGGTTAACCTCATGAAAGAGTTTTGCAATATGCATACAATCCATGGAAGGCATAGAAAAACCATCAGCAAAAGTATCTCTGGGCCGAGCATGTCATTATCAGCTCCTTAACATTAGTCAAGGAAGGGATATACTGTTGAAGTTGTTCAAACAGTTCTTTTGCTGTTTCTGCCACTTCAGAGTCCAGAGGCGGAGCTTGTTCTAGTCCAGCTATTTGCCTAGGGAGTTGAAAGTGATCTAAGGACAAATTACTATGTTGCCAAACACCATTAAGATGTGCTACAACTTGTTCCCAAGGATAGCTCGACCCATTATATTTATGGAGGGTGACACAGATAACGTCAAACCCAGCATGACAGCTCACCAGTTGCAAAGTTTGTAAAGCATGAATTTGTTCTCTGAGAGACAACACAGATTCATACAATGCTTCTAATTTTTGTTCTACCTTATCATCAATCCTGCCTTGAAAGTGCAGGGCTTGCATAGTATTATGAGCAAGCAGATTAACATAATGAGCTGGCTGCACACTTTGTGCTAAAGCCACAGTAGCTGCTGTAGAAGAGGTACACAAGGAAATAAAGGCTACAATGCCTGCTATCAATAGCCCTATAAGTCGTCTATGGTGCATGAGCTGTTTTAAATGTTTTAACACTTGAATACCTATTTCTTCATAACGAGCTTCACATATGTTCACAGGAAGCATGACAAATGGAGGCTGCTTAATAACAATTACAGAATCAGTAAGACCACCATACAAGCAATTTGTAAAAGAACACTTAGTACAAGTAACATTGAAATACGTGGCTCCTATAGAGATATTAAAAGGTCCATACATTATGGCATAAGGAAGTGTTACACAACTCATACTATTTTTTAAAGAAGAGGCAGTGAGCCAGGAGATATTATTTAGGACAGCCACTAACATCCAGACATGACGTTGAGGGTGTCCATTCATCCACCCCAGACCTGGGTTGTACTTGTTGGTTAGATTGGTTCCGGACCAGTCCATCAGCTGAGAATTAGTTCCTGAAATATTGGTTATAAAAGGATGTTCATGGCTACACTTTATGGTATGCCGTTCTCCTGGGGATTCTACAATTTGAGAAGAATTGATGCAGTGAGGTATCATAAAGGACGATGTAGATTTAGCATGTACATGGAACCTAGTAGGCAATGAAGTCATTTGTATATTAAATACTTCATTGTTATCAGAAATTCAAATTCTATGATTTATGGATTACATTACAGTACAGCCTGGAATATAACTGTTGGAATCAGTTGTAAAACATAAAGGGGTTCCAATGCTAGAAGCTGCAAAGTCTCTCATTTTAGTGTGTTGGACAAAAGGATCTGGAGCTGTCCCATATGCTAATCTGTTGAAATGGATGAACACCTCAGCTCCTTCACAAGTCACAAGGTGAACATTCGGTGTATTTGGCATGTAAGCCCAGTGGGTCAGTGCTTTTATGATTCTGTTGAGCTTCCACAATCCAAACACAACATTCAGGTAGCCAGCGGGTGTCATTTTCATTCTTTGAAAAATCACAAACATGTCCTCAACCCCATGTCAATATTGGATCGGGCCTGTGCCAAGCACCTGTTAAAGGATCTTTCCACTTAACTTGGGCAAAAGCTCTTTTCTCTCTATTTTCCCAGAACAGATGTGCTGTGGAAAGGCCTTTCCAGTCCAAATTTAAAATATTTATTGCGAATAAAGCATGAGAAAGAATATTAACAGGAGGAAGGGGTATAATTCCCCCCCTTTTAATTTAGAAATTTGGTGTTTTATGGCTGTTTTAAAGTATAGGGGACATAAATAACCTGTGGATCTCATCTGAGATACTTACAAGATTCCACACGGCACATATGGAATTAAGGTGGCCACCAATTTATAATGGGGAGTTAACACTTTTGAGGGAGTAGCAGGCAAGGAAAGCCATAGAAGATGTCCCTACTGTCAGAGGACCACAGTTGGAGAATGAGGTGTAGTTAAGATATATGCTTCCCAAGGGGCTGAGTAATCAATATAATTTACATGTTGGGTAGAAATGGCAGAATTTACTATGCTTAAGGCTTTAGCTGCTTCAATTGTCATTTGTCTGGGAGATGTAGGGTCAGGGTCTCCTTTTAATAGATCAAATAAGGGTTTTAATTCAGCTGTGGATAATTTAAGATAAGTTTGAAGCCAATTAAAATCTCCCAGAAACTTTGAAAAGCATGCAAGGTACGCAAATGAGAAGTCGTAATCTGTAATTTCTGACTAGTAAATTAATAAGGACCTCAAATATTACCAAGAGGTATATTTATTTCTCTTTGCCTTGGCTGGCTTTGTATTGTAATCCAGGGAGTCTTAGCCATAGAAGCCCTTTTTATTTCCAATTAAAGGAACAGAAGACCAAAAGAAAGGAGTAGAGTTTACTTGTAAGTTGTTAGGAGTTGACCAACAAATAGTTGCCAAAGTTTTCTTGTAACACTTAGAGATCCGCAGACTGAATGAGATCCATGTGCCATCAAATCAAATCATATTATTTAACCTTACCTTACTGGCAGGTGAAAGAGAAAACAAATGAATAACAATAAAAGTCTTAGCTTCAGTGGATCTGAAGTGGCTGTGTCTTCCATCCAGGCCAGCAGGAGAGAATGCTTGTATCTGGGTATGGTTGTAGTAGCATCTCAAAGAGTCCTCTGGACAGGCTGTCACATTTCCTGCTGGTTGCCTGTAAATTTCTACACAGACTGGTTAAAGACATTTTTAAACAGATTTTAGAAGGCTTGGGCCTTTAATCATCTTCCTAGTCATAAAATCCACGCAGATTGAAGACTAACCAAGTCTGCTCTCTGTAGCAGCCTGTGAGTCATGGAAGGAGAAGACACCAATGCTACCCCAGTGTAACCCTGTGGTCGCCAAACATAACTCTGATGCTTTTAACCTTGGAATAAGTCTCGGTTGCACCTCTGTCATGATAGGCCTGCTATAAACCCAACTCTAATCTTGGGGCAGGCAGAGCCAGGGTAGTAGCCTTTGACAGCCTGGGCCTGTCAAAATCCTCACAGGACTCCTAGATGGCCTGAGCAAACCAGGCAGTTTGGGATCCAGCTGTGGAGGCAGCTTTCTGTAGCCACAGACTGCCACGGTCCACTTAGCTAGCACACATGTCAACCTGCATCCCATAAAGCAAAATGTTAAGTTGGGGTCAGGAAAATTTAGGTTAATAGTCACATTTGTACAGCTGTTCCAAAATGACTCTGGTCCCTTGATCTTAAAGATTTTGTGAGAGCATAGGAAAAAAAAGAAAAAAATGGAGAAGCAAAATCTTAGTCTATATCAAAGAATTGTCACGATTACATGTACACTTGACTCGAATCTTTTGGAGATTTTCTCAGACACATTTGCTTGCACCCAAACATGATCAGTTTGGGTTTAAAACCTGTTTTTTGTTTTGTTTTTAAGTTTTACCAACAGATACACATAGACAGACATACAGACATATACACAATGTGCACAATCTTTGGGGCACTCTTAGAATTGTTCTTTAATTGGCCATGTAATTTTTCTGGAATTTCTGTGGCAAATGATGTTCTTTTACCTATATTTTAGAACCACGTGGTTAAATAGTATACAAAAAAAGACTTTTCCAGCAAACCACAATTTTTAGAGATTATCTGAGAAGCCACAGTTTGAGAAACCAGTTCAGCTACCATGGGGAGCTTATGGGAGACAGGACATGAACAGAACATAGACTGCAACCTCACAGCAAGACTCTTTCATCTTCCAGCATTTGAATTGCAAGGCACCTTTGAAATGCAAGGCCACAGTTACAGAGTTCAGAGTAGGGGCAGGGTTACCAGGAGCTGGAGACTCCAAGTCCCTGCCCAGCCTCCAGGAATTTGGCATGCGTGTCACCTGAGGGATGAGTGGACTTCCAACCCTACCAATGCTATTGTCGACCATGTGTTCAATGCTAGAGGAAACTTAGAATTTAGCCAAACAAGCAGAATTTAACTGAGTCTCCAAACTTAACAACAATAACAAGAATAGAAAACCTTTCTTTGAGTCTTTCAAAGCAGATGTTAAACCAATGTTGGTACCTTTGGAAGCTAGCACCAGTCCATCCTATGTTACAGGCAGGCAGGAAGAGTTTAGTGAGACAGACAGAGAATGAGACAGAGAGAACTTCATCTGCCTGAGCACTCATAGAAGTTAGGTAAGTCCTGCAAAATATTTCAAATATGTAAGATTGGACTCAATCTTCCAAATATGTAAGATTGGGCTTTCCTGAAACATTTTAGACTGTCCCCCACTTGATGAGCGACCAGCAGAGCTGAACGAGAGATCAGTTGAATCCAAATACCCACAATTGCTGATCCCCTTGACCTAGCCCAGTAGCTTTATGGAAAATCCAAGCTCCACGCTAATCGTCACTCACCCTGGTTGGGGTTTCAAATCTGTCGTTGTCGTGGTGGATGAGTGTAGAGCACTCGGTCAGGAGAAGTTACCTCGGCGGTTTTAGCATTTGCCTACCCTCAGGTCCCTCCCCTCTGTGAGCAGTCTGCACCTAGGAGAGCTGTAAATCTGCAGGACTCTTGGTGGGGGCTCACCAGTATCTACCTTTCAAGGAGTTTGTTGTTCTGGATGAAGCCATGACAATATGGTTATAACTGATTCCATCATATTCTCAACACAGTTCAATCTATCTTTACTAGGCTCATTGCCTAATTTCTCCTCAGTGTCTGAGCCATCTGAGTCTTCCTTAATATCTAGCCCAGTGGGTTCAGGTCTTATTAATTTTCTCAGCTCTTCCCAGGAAGCAGCATATGCTCCTGGAGCTGGGCAATACTCATCAGGTCCCTTTCAGTCTCTCCAATCAACTGATTGAATTTATTCTGTTTCAGTCTAGGATCTAAGCAATCTCGGACCAGATACCAAGGAATAATAGCATCCACTGGGGTTTTCTTAGGGCCATTGGCGTCATAATGTTCCTGAATCTTTTTTCCAATTTTCTGCCAAGTTTCTCAGTTATTGGTTCCTTCCTCCAGGAACTGGGGTCATGCTTCCTCCATAAAGTGAAAGAAACATTTTAAGTGACTTTGGACAACTTTCACTACCTGTGCTTGAAGCATTTATTGGGGGGCCTACACGTATAGCATGCAGCCTTTACTTAGTTCCATAATTTCTCGATACACTCTCTCCCGCTCTCCTTCCCAAGTGATCAGGCATCCTTACCTTAGCGGGGTCCTCTGCCCTCGTTCCAAGTGTACAGGTCTCTGTTCGGGCGCCACTCTGCCGGAACCAGCGGGCAGTG
>NW_025959692.1:0-76259 GCF_023159225.1 Perognathus longimembris pacificus
AGAGCTAGGATAGGACTTTAGGATACAACCGTAGGATAAGATTAGGATAGGATTTTAGTAGAGGACTTTAGGATTGGAATAGGATAGGATTAGGAAATGTCGAGGATAGAAATATATGATAGGTCATTAGGAAGGGAATCCAGGATAGGACACAAGGTTATGTCTGCAAAATAAGACTCTAGGTAATGACACGAAGATAGGACTCTAGCATAGGACTCTAGGATAGCACTGAAATAAGACACTAGGATAGTACTCCAGGATAAGACTAGGATAGTTCTCTAGGTTAGGACTCTATGATAGGACACTTGTATAGGACTAGGACATGATGCTGGGATAGGACAAGAATAGGAGTATGATAGGTCTAGGATAGTACTAGGATAGGAGTATAAGACAATACATCTTAGTATTCTATGATAGGAATAAAAGATAGGACTGCATGAGGCAACTAAGATAGGACTCTAGGATATGACCCTAGGATTGAACTAGCATAGGACTTTCGTAGAGGACACTAGGATAGAACTAGGACACGATTCTAGGAGAGGACTCTATGATAGGACTCTATGATAGGACTGTACGAGAGCCCTAGCATTGGACTAGGAGTGGAGTATAAGACAGGAATAGGATAGGAACTTAGGAGAGAACTAGAATAGCACTATTATAAGACCACGATAGAACTAGAGTATGACAAGGATAGGATTAGGATAAGGCTAAGATAGCACTAGGAGAACACTAGGATAGGACTGAGACTGGATTCTAGTATCAGACTCCAGGAAAAGACAGCGATACAAATAGGATAGCACTCTTCGATATGACTAGGATTAATCTCTAGGATAGGACTCTAGGATAGGACCAGAATACGATGAGAAAAGGAGTACAACAACATAGCATTTAAGGATAGGACTATAGGATATGACTCTAAGATAGGTCTATGGGAGAGGACTCTTAGAAAGGACTAGGATAAGATTAGACTAGAACTCTGTGTTAGGACTAAATAGCAAACTGGGACAGGACTCTAGGTTAGGGTTAAGATTGGAATAGCATAGGACTCTAGGATAATTCACTAGCATAAGAAGAGAATATGACTAGGACTGGAATCGCCGCCAGAAACGTGTATAGTGACTAGGAAAGGATTCTAGGGTAGGACACAATCAATGGATTGTAGGATAGGACTCTCAGAAAGGATACTAGGATAGGACTCGAGGATGGGACTCTAGCATATCACTACAGGCTAAGACTAGTATACGACTGTAGGATAGGCCTACAGGATAGGACTAGTATAGGAGTATTTTATAGGACAATAATAGTACTAGGATAGGACTCTACTATAAGACTGTAGGAAAGGATGCAGTGACACCACTATGTTAGGACTCTAGGATATGTCTCTAGGATAGGACTAGTATAGGACTCTAGGAAAGGAATTTAGGATCGGACTCTATGATAGGCCGAGGAAAGGACGATGGGATAGTTTTATAGGATAGGACTATTGGATAGGACTAGGATAGCAGGAGAGAATAGGACTAAGACAGGACAATAGGGTAGTTCTATAGGATTGAAAGTAGGGTAGGTCTGTAGGATAGAACTCTCGGAGAAGTTTAGCATAGGACTCTAGGATCAATCTGTACGATAGCACTAGGGAAGGCCTTGGATACTATACAATAGGACACTATGATAGGACTCTAGGAAAGGACTCTAGTATAATATGTGGCTAAGACTAAGATAGGACTCTAGGGTGAGACTCAAGAATAGGACACTGGGATAGGGTTCAGGTGTCTAATATACTAATCTAGGATAAGACACTAAGATACAACTCTAGGATAGAATTCCAGCATAAGATTGCAGGATTGGACAGTCGTTTAGGAGACTCTGATAGGATTCTAAGATAGGACTCTGGATAGGACAGAGATAGGATACTAGGATAGGACTGTAGCCTAGTTCTAGCAATAGGACTGTAGAATAGGTTGGTAGGATAGTACTAGGATAGGACTCTGGTAATGGACTCTCAGATATGACTAGCATAGATATAGGATAGGATGAGGCTAGGACTGTAGGATTGGAATTGGATAGGAGTATAGGATAGGTCTAGCATAGTACTATCCTAGGACTATAAATTAGGATGTTAGAACACCAGGATAGGACTATAGGATCGGTCTAAGTTAAGACCCAAGGATAGGACTTTGGAAAGACTCTAGGAGAGGACTAGGACAGAACTCTAGGATAGGCATCTCAGACAGGATTAGGATGGAACTGTAGGATAGGAAACTAAGTTAGGACTTTAGGATAGGAATAGGATAGATTATAGGATTGACCTTTGGAGAGTACTCTAGGTTAGGTCAGGATAGCACTCAAGCCTGGACTCTCAGATACTATTAGGATAGAACTAGGATAGGATGAGGATAAGACTGTAGGTTAGGACTAGGATAGGACGATAGCATAGGACTAGCATTGGAGTAGGAGATGACTACAAGTTAGAATGATATGGTAGAATTTTAGGATAGGACTATAGGATCGGTGTAAGTTAAGACTCAAGGATAGGACTCTAGGAAACATGCTGGGATAGGACTAGGACAGTACTCTAGAATAGGTATTTCAGATACGATTAGGATGGAAATCTAGGACAGGAATCTAAGGTAAGACTCAATGATAGGAATAGGATAGGACTCTAGGAGAGGACTCTATGATAGTACTAGGTTAGGAGTCTCCAATAGGATCCTAGGATAGGACTATAGGTGAATACTGTAGGATAGGAATAGGATATGTGACTCGTATTGGGAGCTAGGATAGTACTAGGACAGGACTCTAGAATAGGACACTAGGAAAGGGTTAGCATAGGTCTAGAATAGGACTACGATAGGTAGGTACGAGAGGACTGGGATAAGACAGGTATAGGAGTAGGATAGATCTATGATCGAACTAGGATAGGACCTTTGATAGGAATACGATGGATTAAGTAGAAGACATTCGGATAGATTCTAGGATTAGACTGTAGTATAGGAATGCAGGATAGGACTCTAGGATAGGACAAAGATAGAACTCTTGGATAGGCTCTAGGTTTGGACTAGGATACGACTCTTGCATAGGACTCGGAGAGGACTTGAATAGGACTACGATAGGACATTGTAAGAGGTCTGGGATAAAACAAGTACAGGACCAGGATAGATCTATGATTGAATTAGGATTGGGCTCCAAATAGGAATACAATGGTATTAGCATTGCACTATAAGATAGATTATAGTATTGCACTGTAGGATAGCACTCCAGGATAGGACTCTACGACAAGCTCTAGGTTAGGACTTCGATAGGACCATAAGTTAAGATTAGAATAGGACTAGAATAGGACAAGGAAAGGATTATATGATAGGACTAGCTTAATATAAGAATAAGGCTAGGGTAGGTCTCTGATGGAAATAGGACACTACCAGCTTAAGACTCTAAGATACGACTGTGGTATAGGATTCATGGATAGGAATCTAGGATAAGACTTTAGGATAGGTGTGGGATAGAGTATAGAGAAGCACTGTAGGATAGGACTTGAATAGGATTCTAGGATATCATTAGGATAAGAGCATAGGTTAGGACTTTAGGATAGGACGAAGTTAGAAGTATGGTATAGCTCTATTATATTGAATTATAGGATAGCTCTCTAGGATAGGACTACAGTTTAGGAGAAGAATTGGACTCTACAATAAGACTCTAGGAAAGGACTCTATGAGAGAATTAGGATAGGTCTCTTGAATACCTCTCTTGGATTGGACAAATGTAGGACTCTGCAATAGTACTGTAGAATAGGACTCAGATAGTACTAGGATATATCTATTGGAGAGAACTATAGGAAAGGACTAGGATAGGGCTCTAGGATAGGAGTCTCCAATAGGACTGGGATATGAATTGGATAGGAATAGCATAGGAGTATAAGACAGGACTAGGAAGGACTAGGATACTACCCTAGTATAGCACTAGGGTAGGATGGGTATAGGGCCAGTATAGGACTAGGGTTTGAATAGGATAGTGCTAGAATAAGACTAAGGTAGGGCTAGGATAGGTCTAGGATATCACTAGGATAAGATTAGGATAGGAATCTAGAATAAGACTCTAGGAAAAGAAAGGAATGGGAGTAGGATAGGACAAGGAGATGTCTCTAGGGTAGATTAGGAAAATAATTTAGTATAGGACTCCAAGATAGGACTAGGATAGGATTGGGATTGGACTGTAGATTAGGGCTGTGATGTGACTAGGAAAGAGCTAGTTTAAGATAAGGATAGTACAGAAGCATAGAGCTAGGAGAAGGATAGGGCTAGGATAGTACGAGTATAGCTTTAGAACATAGTACTAGGGTAGGAATAGAGCATAGCACTAAGATAGGACTCTCTGACAGGACTAGAAAAGGACTATATGATACTAACAGGATAAGGTAAACATGGTTTAAGGTAGGAAAAGGGTAGGACTCTAGGATAGTTCTGTAGCATAGGAGTCTAAGATAGGATTCATGTAAAGGTCTCTAGGATAGGACTAGTAGAGGACAATAGGATATTATTCCAGGATAGGGAGGATAGGATAGAATTCCTGGTATTGACACTAGGGTAGGCCTCTAGGATTGGAATCGAGGATGAGATTGGAGGAAAAAATTCTATTATACCCCTACGGGACTGGACAGTAGAATAGGAAAATGGAATAGGAATGGAAGATATGACTCTAGGACAGGACTTTACGATAGGACTAGGGGAGGACTAGGATATGACTCTAGAATAGGCTTCTACTATAGGAGTCTACATTAGGACACTAAGATTGGACTCTATGACAGGTCTAAGATAGGAATCTAGGTTAGGACTCTAGGATAGGATTGGGATTGGACTAGGATAGAAATCAATGATAGGATCAAGGATAGGATTCTAGTTAACGACTCTAGTATAAGACTAGGGTAGCACTGTAAGATATGACACTAGGAATGATTAGAAGAGGTCTAGAATGGACTCGAGGAAAGGATTCTAGGATAGGACTCAGATCATACTAGGATAGGACTCTACGATAAGTCTCTAGGATTAGAAAGTAGAATAAGAATAGTCTAGGACTAGGATAGGAATCTATGATAGGACAATAGGAACAGACTCTAGGATGGGATACAAGAATATGTCTGAAGAAAAGGACTCTAGGAATGAACACTCGGATAGGGCTCTAGAATAGGACTCTAGGGTAGGAATGAGATGAGACACAAGGATAGGACACTGGGATTAGATTTGGATAGGATTCTAGCATAAGCCTCTGCAATAGGACTCTGGGATAGTGCTCAAGGATAGGACTCTAGGATATGATTCTAGCATTGGATTAGAATATGTCTAGGATAGCACTAGGATAGGAATAAGGATAAGACTAACATAGGACACTAACATGAGTCTGTGGGATATGTCTTTATATTTGAACGAGGACATCAGTCTAGGATAAGACTCTAAGATAGGACTTTAGTAGAGGACACTAGGATTGGGTTAGGATAGGACTAGGAGAGGAATCTATGATAGGTCACTACGAAAAGAATCTGGGATAAGACACAAGAATACGTCTATCACATAGGTCTCTAGCAAAGGACACTACGATAGGACTCTAGGATAGGACTGATAAAGGACACTGGGATGGGACTCAAGGATAAGACTACTACTCTCTTCTGTCATAGTCCTCCAGGATAGGACTCTAGGATAGGACAAGAGTAGGACTAGAATAGGTCTAGGGTATGAATAGGATAGGTCTCTAAGCTACTATAAGTGAAGTACTCTACGATAGATATATAGGGTAGAAGAGTATGGGCGAATTAGTACAGGACTCTAAAATAAGACACTAGAATAGGACCAGGATAGAACTAGGATAAGAGTAGAATAGGACTATAGGATAGGACTCTATGATAGGAAACTAGAGTAGGAATGTGTGATAGCCCTAGGATTGGACTAGGAAATGATTATAAGACAGGACTAGCAGAGGAGCAAACATAGGGCTACGGAAGGACTGTATGATAAGAATGTGGGAGAGGACTCCATAAGAGCTAGGATAGGACTTTAGGATACAACCGTAGGATAAGATTAGGATAGGATTTTAGTAGAGGACTTTAGGATTGGAATAGGATAGGATTAGGAAATGTCGAGGATAGAAATATATGATAGGTCATTAGGAAGGGAATCCAGGATAGGACACAAGGTTATGTCTGCAAAATAAGACTCTAGGTAATGACACGAAGATAGGACTCTAGCATAGGACTCTAGGATAGCACTGAAATAAGACACTAGGATAGTACTCCAGGATAAGACTAGGATAGTTCTCTAGGTTAGGACTCTATGATAGGACACTTGTATAGGACTAGGACATGATGCTGGGATAGGACAAGAATAGGAGTATGATAGGTCTAGGATAGTACTAGGATAGGAGTATAAGACAATACATCTTAGTATTCTATGATAGGAATAAAAGATAGGACTGCATGAGGCAACTAAGATAGGACTCTAGGATATGACCCTAGGATTGAACTAGCATAGGACTTTCGTAGAGGACACTAGGATAGAACTAGGACACGATTCTAGGAGAGGACTCTATGATAGGACTCTATGATAGGACTGTACGAGAGCCCTAGCATTGGACTAGGAGTGGAGTATAAGACAGGAATAGGATAGGAACTTAGGAGAGAACTAGAATAGCACTATTATAAGACCACGATAGAACTAGAGTATGACAAGGATAGGATTAGGATAAGGCTAAGATAGCACTAGGAGAACACTAGGATAGGACTGAGACTGGATTCTAGTATCAGACTCCAGGAAAAGACAGCGATACAAATAGGATAGCACTCTTCGATATGACTAGGATTAATCTCTAGGATAGGACTCTAGGATAGGACCAGAATACGATGAGAAAAGGAGTACAACAACATAGCATTTAAGGATAGGACTATAGGATATGACTCTAAGATAGGTCTATGGGAGAGGACTCTTAGAAAGGACTAGGATAAGATTAGACTAGAACTCTGTGTTAGGACTAAATAGCAAACTGGGACAGGACTCTAGGTTAGGGTTAAGATTGGAATAGCATAGGACTCTAGGATAATTCACTAGCATAAGAAGAGAATATGACTAGGACTGGAATCGCCGCCAGAAACGTGTATAGTGACTAGGAAAGGATTCTAGGGTAGGACACAATCAATGGATTGTAGGATAGGACTCTCAGAAAGGATACTAGGATAGGACTCGAGGATGGGACTCTAGCATATCACTACAGGCTAAGACTAGTATACGACTGTAGGATAGGCCTACAGGATAGGACTAGTATAGGAGTATTTTATAGGACAATAATAGTACTAGGATAGGACTCTACTATAAGACTGTAGGAAAGGATGCAGTGACACCACTATGTTAGGACTCTAGGATATGTCTCTAGGATAGGACTAGTATAGGACTCTAGGAAAGGAATTTAGGATCGGACTCTATGATAGGCCGAGGAAAGGACGATGGGATAGTTTTATAGGATAGGACTATTGGATAGGACTAGGATAGCAGGAGAGAATAGGACTAAGACAGGACAATAGGGTAGTTCTATAGGATTGAAAGTAGGGTAGGTCTGTAGGATAGAACTCTCGGAGAAGTTTAGCATAGGACTCTAGGATCAATCTGTACGATAGCACTAGGGAAGGCCTTGGATACTATACAATAGGACACTATGATAGGACTCTAGGAAAGGACTCTAGTATAATATGTGGCTAAGACTAAGATAGGACTCTAGGGTGAGACTCAAGAATAGGACACTGGGATAGGGTTCAGGTGTCTAATATACTAATCTAGGATAAGACACTAAGATACAACTCTAGGATAGAATTCCAGCATAAGATTGCAGGATTGGACAGTCGTTTAGGAGACTCTGATAGGATTCTAAGATAGGACTCTGGATAGGACAGAGATAGGATACTAGGATAGGACTGTAGCCTAGTTCTAGCAATAGGACTGTAGAATAGGTTGGTAGGATAGTACTAGGATAGGACTCTGGTAATGGACTCTCAGATATGACTAGCATAGATATAGGATAGGATGAGGCTAGGACTGTAGGATTGGAATTGGATAGGAGTATAGGATAGGTCTAGCATAGTACTATCCTAGGACTATAAATTAGGATGTTAGAACACCAGGATAGGACTATAGGATCGGTCTAAGTTAAGACCCAAGGATAGGACTTTGGAAAGACTCTAGGAGAGGACTAGGACAGAACTCTAGGATAGGCATCTCAGACAGGATTAGGATGGAACTGTAGGATAGGAAACTAAGTTAGGACTTTAGGATAGGAATAGGATAGATTATAGGATTGACCTTTGGAGAGTACTCTAGGTTAGGTCAGGATAGCACTCAAGCCTGGACTCTCAGATACTATTAGGATAGAACTAGGATAGGATGAGGATAAGACTGTAGGTTAGGACTAGGATAGGACGATAGCATAGGACTAGCATTGGAGTAGGAGATGACTACAAGTTAGAATGATATGGTAGAATTTTAGGATAGGACTATAGGATCGGTGTAAGTTAAGACTCAAGGATAGGACTCTAGGAAACATGCTGGGATAGGACTAGGACAGTACTCTAGAATAGGTATTTCAGATACGATTAGGATGGAAATCTAGGACAGGAATCTAAGGTAAGACTCAATGATAGGAATAGGATAGGACTCTAGGAGAGGACTCTATGATAGTACTAGGTTAGGAGTCTCCAATAGGATCCTAGGATAGGACTATAGGTGAATACTGTAGGATAGGAATAGGATATGTGACTCGTATTGGGAGCTAGGATAGTACTAGGACAGGACTCTAGAATAGGACACTAGGAAAGGGTTAGCATAGGTCTAGAATAGGACTACGATAGGTAGGTACGAGAGGACTGGGATAAGACAGGTATAGGAGTAGGATAGATCTATGATCGAACTAGGATAGGACCTTTGATAGGAATACGATGGATTAAGTAGAAGACATTCGGATAGATTCTAGGATTAGACTGTAGTATAGGAATGCAGGATAGGACTCTAGGATAGGACAAAGATAGAACTCTTGGATAGGCTCTAGGTTTGGACTAGGATACGACTCTTGCATAGGACTCGGAGAGGACTTGAATAGGACTACGATAGGACATTGTAAGAGGTCTGGGATAAAACAAGTACAGGACCAGGATAGATCTATGATTGAATTAGGATTGGGCTCCAAATAGGAATACAATGGTATTAGCATTGCACTATAAGATAGATTATAGTATTGCACTGTAGGATAGCACTCCAGGATAGGACTCTACGACAAGCTCTAGGTTAGGACTTCGATAGGACCATAAGTTAAGATTAGAATAGGACTAGAATAGGACAAGGAAAGGATTATATGATAGGACTAGCTTAATATAAGAATAAGGCTAGGGTAGGTCTCTGATGGAAATAGGACACTACCAGCTTAAGACTCTAAGATACGACTGTGGTATAGGATTCATGGATAGGAATCTAGGATAAGACTTTAGGATAGGTGTGGGATAGAGTATAGAGAAGCACTGTAGGATAGGACTTGAATAGGATTCTAGGATATCATTAGGATAAGAGCATAGGTTAGGACTTTAGGATAGGACGAAGTTAGAAGTATGGTATAGCTCTATTATATTGAATTATAGGATAGCTCTCTAGGATAGGACTACAGTTTAGGAGAAGAATTGGACTCTACAATAAGACTCTAGGAAAGGACTCTATGAGAGAATTAGGATAGGTCTCTTGAATACCTCTCTTGGATTGGACAAATGTAGGACTCTGCAATAGTACTGTAGAATAGGACTCAGATAGTACTAGGATATATCTATTGGAGAGAACTATAGGAAAGGACTAGGATAGGGCTCTAGGATAGGAGTCTCCAATAGGACTGGGATATGAATTGGATAGGAATAGCATAGGAGTATAAGACAGGACTAGGAAGGACTAGGATACTACCCTAGTATAGCACTAGGGTAGGATGGGTATAGGGCCAGTATAGGACTAGGGTTTGAATAGGATAGTGCTAGAATAAGACTAAGGTAGGGCTAGGATAGGTCTAGGATATCACTAGGATAAGATTAGGATAGGAATCTAGAATAAGACTCTAGGAAAAGAAAGGAATGGGAGTAGGATAGGACAAGGAGATGTCTCTAGGGTAGATTAGGAAAATAATTTAGTATAGGACTCCAAGATAGGACTAGGATAGGATTGGGATTGGACTGTAGATTAGGGCTGTGATGTGACTAGGAAAGAGCTAGTTTAAGATAAGGATAGTACAGAAGCATAGAGCTAGGAGAAGGATAGGGCTAGGATAGTACGAGTATAGCTTTAGAACATAGTACTAGGGTAGGAATAGAGCATAGCACTAAGATAGGACTCTCTGACAGGACTAGAAAAGGACTATATGATACTAACAGGATAAGGTAAACATGGTTTAAGGTAGGAAAAGGGTAGGACTCTAGGATAGTTCTGTAGCATAGGAGTCTAAGATAGGATTCATGTAAAGGTCTCTAGGATAGGACTAGTAGAGGACAATAGGATATTATTCCAGGATAGGGAGGATAGGATAGAATTCCTGGTATTGACACTAGGGTAGGCCTCTAGGATTGGAATCGAGGATGAGATTGGAGGAAAAAATTCTATTATACCCCTACGGGACTGGACAGTAGAATAGGAAAATGGAATAGGAATGGAAGATATGACTCTAGGACAGGACTTTACGATAGGACTAGGGGAGGACTAGGATATGACTCTAGAATAGGCTTCTACTATAGGAGTCTACATTAGGACACTAAGATTGGACTCTATGACAGGTCTAAGATAGGAATCTAGGTTAGGACTCTAGGATAGGATTGGGATTGGACTAGGATAGAAATCAATGATAGGATCAAGGATAGGATTCTAGTTAACGACTCTAGTATAAGACTAGGGTAGCACTGTAAGATATGACACTAGGAATGATTAGAAGAGGTCTAGAATGGACTCGAGGAAAGGATTCTAGGATAGGACTCAGATCATACTAGGATAGGACTCTACGATAAGTCTCTAGGATTAGAAAGTAGAATAAGAATAGTCTAGGACTAGGATAGGAATCTATGATAGGACAATAGGAACAGACTCTAGGATGGGATACAAGAATATGTCTGAAGAAAAGGACTCTAGGAATGAACACTCGGATAGGGCTCTAGAATAGGACTCTAGGGTAGGAATGAGATGAGACACAAGGATAGGACACTGGGATTAGATTTGGATAGGATTCTAGCATAAGCCTCTGCAATAGGACTCTGGGATAGTGCTCAAGGATAGGACTCTAGGATATGATTCTAGCATTGGATTAGAATATGTCTAGGATAGCACTAGGATAGGAATAAGGATAAGACTAACATAGGACACTAACATGAGTCTGTGGGATATGTCTTTATATTTGAACGAGGACATCAGTCTAGGATAAGACTCTAAGATAGGACTTTAGTAGAGGACACTAGGATTGGGTTAGGATAGGACTAGGAGAGGAATCTATGATAGGTCACTACGAAAAGAATCTGGGATAAGACACAAGAATACGTCTATCACATAGGTCTCTAGCAAAGGACACTACGATAGGACTCTAGGATAGGACTGATAAAGGACACTGGGATGGGACTCAAGGATAAGACTACTACTCTCTTCTGTCATAGTCCTCCAGGATAGGACTCTAGGATAGGACAAGAGTAGGACTAGAATAGGTCTAGGGTATGAATAGGATAGGTCTCTAAGCTACTATAAGTGAAGTACTCTACGATAGATATATAGGGTAGAAGAGTATGGGCGAATTAGTACAGGACTCTAAAATAAGACACTAGAATAGGACCAGGATAGAACTAGGATAAGAGTAGAATAGGACTATAGGATAGGACTCTATGATAGGAAACTAGAGTAGGAATGTGTGATAGCCCTAGGATTGGACTAGGAAATGATTATAAGACAGGACTAGCAGAGGAGCAAACATAGGGCTACGGAAGGACTGTATGATAAGAATGTGGGAGAGGACTCCATAAGAGCTAGGATAGGACTTTAGGATACAACCGTAGGATAAGATTAGGATAGGATTTTAGTAGAGGACTTTAGGATTGGAATAGGATAGGATTAGGAAATGTCGAGGATAGAAATATATGATAGGTCATTAGGAAGGGAATCCAGGATAGGACACAAGGTTATGTCTGCAAAATAAGACTCTAGGTAATGACACGAAGATAGGACTCTAGCATAGGACTCTAGGATAGCACTGAAATAAGACACTAGGATAGTACTCCAGGATAAGACTAGGATAGTTCTCTAGGTTAGGACTCTATGATAGGACACTTGTATAGGACTAGGACATGATGCTGGGATAGGACAAGAATAGGAGTATGATAGGTCTAGGATAGTACTAGGATAGGAGTATAAGACAATACATCTTAGTATTCTATGATAGGAATAAAAGATAGGACTGCATGAGGCAACTAAGATAGGACTCTAGGATATGACCCTAGGATTGAACTAGCATAGGACTTTCGTAGAGGACACTAGGATAGAACTAGGACACGATTCTAGGAGAGGACTCTATGATAGGACTCTATGATAGGACTGTACGAGAGCCCTAGCATTGGACTAGGAGTGGAGTATAAGACAGGAATAGGATAGGAACTTAGGAGAGAACTAGAATAGCACTATTATAAGACCACGATAGAACTAGAGTATGACAAGGATAGGATTAGGATAAGGCTAAGATAGCACTAGGAGAACACTAGGATAGGACTGAGACTGGATTCTAGTATCAGACTCCAGGAAAAGACAGCGATACAAATAGGATAGCACTCTTCGATATGACTAGGATTAATCTCTAGGATAGGACTCTAGGATAGGACCAGAATACGATGAGAAAAGGAGTACAACAACATAGCATTTAAGGATAGGACTATAGGATATGACTCTAAGATAGGTCTATGGGAGAGGACTCTTAGAAAGGACTAGGATAAGATTAGACTAGAACTCTGTGTTAGGACTAAATAGCAAACTGGGACAGGACTCTAGGTTAGGGTTAAGATTGGAATAGCATAGGACTCTAGGATAATTCACTAGCATAAGAAGAGAATATGACTAGGACTGGAATCGCCGCCAGAAACGTGTATAGTGACTAGGAAAGGATTCTAGGGTAGGACACAATCAATGGATTGTAGGATAGGACTCTCAGAAAGGATACTAGGATAGGACTCGAGGATGGGACTCTAGCATATCACTACAGGCTAAGACTAGTATACGACTGTAGGATAGGCCTACAGGATAGGACTAGTATAGGAGTATTTTATAGGACAATAATAGTACTAGGATAGGACTCTACTATAAGACTGTAGGAAAGGATGCAGTGACACCACTATGTTAGGACTCTAGGATATGTCTCTAGGATAGGACTAGTATAGGACTCTAGGAAAGGAATTTAGGATCGGACTCTATGATAGGCCGAGGAAAGGACGATGGGATAGTTTTATAGGATAGGACTATTGGATAGGACTAGGATAGCAGGAGAGAATAGGACTAAGACAGGACAATAGGGTAGTTCTATAGGATTGAAAGTAGGGTAGGTCTGTAGGATAGAACTCTCGGAGAAGTTTAGCATAGGACTCTAGGATCAATCTGTACGATAGCACTAGGGAAGGCCTTGGATACTATACAATAGGACACTATGATAGGACTCTAGGAAAGGACTCTAGTATAATATGTGGCTAAGACTAAGATAGGACTCTAGGGTGAGACTCAAGAATAGGACACTGGGATAGGGTTCAGGTGTCTAATATACTAATCTAGGATAAGACACTAAGATACAACTCTAGGATAGAATTCCAGCATAAGATTGCAGGATTGGACAGTCGTTTAGGAGACTCTGATAGGATTCTAAGATAGGACTCTGGATAGGACAGAGATAGGATACTAGGATAGGACTGTAGCCTAGTTCTAGCAATAGGACTGTAGAATAGGTTGGTAGGATAGTACTAGGATAGGACTCTGGTAATGGACTCTCAGATATGACTAGCATAGATATAGGATAGGATGAGGCTAGGACTGTAGGATTGGAATTGGATAGGAGTATAGGATAGGTCTAGCATAGTACTATCCTAGGACTATAAATTAGGATGTTAGAACACCAGGATAGGACTATAGGATCGGTCTAAGTTAAGACCCAAGGATAGGACTTTGGAAAGACTCTAGGAGAGGACTAGGACAGAACTCTAGGATAGGCATCTCAGACAGGATTAGGATGGAACTGTAGGATAGGAAACTAAGTTAGGACTTTAGGATAGGAATAGGATAGATTATAGGATTGACCTTTGGAGAGTACTCTAGGTTAGGTCAGGATAGCACTCAAGCCTGGACTCTCAGATACTATTAGGATAGAACTAGGATAGGATGAGGATAAGACTGTAGGTTAGGACTAGGATAGGACGATAGCATAGGACTAGCATTGGAGTAGGAGATGACTACAAGTTAGAATGATATGGTAGAATTTTAGGATAGGACTATAGGATCGGTGTAAGTTAAGACTCAAGGATAGGACTCTAGGAAACATGCTGGGATAGGACTAGGACAGTACTCTAGAATAGGTATTTCAGATACGATTAGGATGGAAATCTAGGACAGGAATCTAAGGTAAGACTCAATGATAGGAATAGGATAGGACTCTAGGAGAGGACTCTATGATAGTACTAGGTTAGGAGTCTCCAATAGGATCCTAGGATAGGACTATAGGTGAATACTGTAGGATAGGAATAGGATATGTGACTCGTATTGGGAGCTAGGATAGTACTAGGACAGGACTCTAGAATAGGACACTAGGAAAGGGTTAGCATAGGTCTAGAATAGGACTACGATAGGTAGGTACGAGAGGACTGGGATAAGACAGGTATAGGAGTAGGATAGATCTATGATCGAACTAGGATAGGACCTTTGATAGGAATACGATGGATTAAGTAGAAGACATTCGGATAGATTCTAGGATTAGACTGTAGTATAGGAATGCAGGATAGGACTCTAGGATAGGACAAAGATAGAACTCTTGGATAGGCTCTAGGTTTGGACTAGGATACGACTCTTGCATAGGACTCGGAGAGGACTTGAATAGGACTACGATAGGACATTGTAAGAGGTCTGGGATAAAACAAGTACAGGACCAGGATAGATCTATGATTGAATTAGGATTGGGCTCCAAATAGGAATACAATGGTATTAGCATTGCACTATAAGATAGATTATAGTATTGCACTGTAGGATAGCACTCCAGGATAGGACTCTACGACAAGCTCTAGGTTAGGACTTCGATAGGACCATAAGTTAAGATTAGAATAGGACTAGAATAGGACAAGGAAAGGATTATATGATAGGACTAGCTTAATATAAGAATAAGGCTAGGGTAGGTCTCTGATGGAAATAGGACACTACCAGCTTAAGACTCTAAGATACGACTGTGGTATAGGATTCATGGATAGGAATCTAGGATAAGACTTTAGGATAGGTGTGGGATAGAGTATAGAGAAGCACTGTAGGATAGGACTTGAATAGGATTCTAGGATATCATTAGGATAAGAGCATAGGTTAGGACTTTAGGATAGGACGAAGTTAGAAGTATGGTATAGCTCTATTATATTGAATTATAGGATAGCTCTCTAGGATAGGACTACAGTTTAGGAGAAGAATTGGACTCTACAATAAGACTCTAGGAAAGGACTCTATGAGAGAATTAGGATAGGTCTCTTGAATACCTCTCTTGGATTGGACAAATGTAGGACTCTGCAATAGTACTGTAGAATAGGACTCAGATAGTACTAGGATATATCTATTGGAGAGAACTATAGGAAAGGACTAGGATAGGGCTCTAGGATAGGAGTCTCCAATAGGACTGGGATATGAATTGGATAGGAATAGCATAGGAGTATAAGACAGGACTAGGAAGGACTAGGATACTACCCTAGTATAGCACTAGGGTAGGATGGGTATAGGGCCAGTATAGGACTAGGGTTTGAATAGGATAGTGCTAGAATAAGACTAAGGTAGGGCTAGGATAGGTCTAGGATATCACTAGGATAAGATTAGGATAGGAATCTAGAATAAGACTCTAGGAAAAGAAAGGAATGGGAGTAGGATAGGACAAGGAGATGTCTCTAGGGTAGATTAGGAAAATAATTTAGTATAGGACTCCAAGATAGGACTAGGATAGGATTGGGATTGGACTGTAGATTAGGGCTGTGATGTGACTAGGAAAGAGCTAGTTTAAGATAAGGATAGTACAGAAGCATAGAGCTAGGAGAAGGATAGGGCTAGGATAGTACGAGTATAGCTTTAGAACATAGTACTAGGGTAGGAATAGAGCATAGCACTAAGATAGGACTCTCTGACAGGACTAGAAAAGGACTATATGATACTAACAGGATAAGGTAAACATGGTTTAAGGTAGGAAAAGGGTAGGACTCTAGGATAGTTCTGTAGCATAGGAGTCTAAGATAGGATTCATGTAAAGGTCTCTAGGATAGGACTAGTAGAGGACAATAGGATATTATTCCAGGATAGGGAGGATAGGATAGAATTCCTGGTGTTGACACTAGGGTAGGCCTCTAGGATTGGAATCGAGGATGAGATTGGAGGAAAAAATTCTATTATACCCCTACGGGACTGGACAGTAGAATAGGAAAATGGAATAGGAATGGAAGATATGACTCTAGGACAGGACTTTACGATAGGACTAGGGGAGGACTAGGATATGACTCTAGAATAGGCTTCTACTATAGGAGTCTACATTAGGACACTAAGATTGGACTCTATGACAGGTCTAAGATAGGAATCTAGGTTAGGACTCTAGGATAGGATTGGGATTGGACTAGGATAGAAATCTATGATAGGATCAAGGATAGGATTCTAGTTAACGACTCTAGTATAAGACTAGGGTAGCACTGTAAGATATGACACTAGGAATGATTAGAAGAGGTCTAGAATGGACTCGAGGAAAGGATTCTAGGATAGGACTCAGATCATACTAGGATAGGACTCTACGATAAGTCTCTAGGATTAGAAAGTAGAATAAGAATAGTCTAGGACTAGGATAGGAATCTATGATAGGACAATAGGAACAGACTCTAGGATGGGATACAAGAATATGTCTGAAGAAAAGGACTCTAGGAATGAACACTCGGATAGGGCTCTAGAATAGGACTCTAGGGTAGGAATGAGATGAGACACAAGGATAGGACACTGGGATTAGATTTGGATAGGATTCTAGCATAAGCCTCTGCAATAGGACTCTGGGATAGTGCTCAAGGATAGGACTCTAGGATATGATTCTAGCATTGGATTAGAATATGTCTAGGATAGCACTAGGATAGGAATAAGGATAAGACTAACATAGGACACTAACATGAGTCTGTGGGATATGTCTTTATATTTGAACGAGGACATCAGTCTAGGATAAGACTCTAAGATAGGACTTTAGTAGAGGACACTAGGATTGGGTTAGGATAGGACTAGGAGAGGAATCTATGATAGGTCACTACGAAAAGAATCTGGGATAAGACACAAGAATACGTCTATCACATAGGTCTCTAGCAAAGGACACTACGATAGGACTCTAGGATAGGACTGATAAAGGACACTGGGATGGGACTCAAGGATAAGACTACTACTCTCTTCTGTCATAGTCCTCCAGGATAGGACTCTAGGATAGGACAAGAGTAGGACTAGAATAGGTCTAGGGTATGAATAGGATAGGTCTCTAAGCTACTATAAGTGAAGTACTCTACGATAGATATATAGGGTAGAAGAGTATGGGCGAATTAGTACAGGACTCTAAAATAAGACACTAGAATAGGACCAGGATAGAACTAGGATAAGAGTAGAATAGGACTATAGGATAGGACTCTATGATAGGAAACTAGAGTAGGAATGTGTGATAGCCCTAGGATTGGACTAGGAAATGATTATAAGACAGGACTAGCAGAGGAGCAAACATAGGGCTACGGAAGGACTGTATGATAAGAATGTGGGAGAGGACTCCATAAGAGCTACGATAGGACTTTAGGATACAACCGTAGGATAAGATTAGGATAGGATTTTAGTAGAGGACTTTAGGATTGGAATAGGATAGGATTAGGAAATGTCGAGGATAGAAATATATGATAGGTCATTAGGAAGGGAATCCAGGATAGGACACAAGGTTATGTCTGCAAAATAAGACTCTAGGTAATGACACGAAGATAGGACTCTAGCATAGGACTCTAGGATAGCACTGAAATAAGACACTAGGATAGTACTCCAGGATAAGACTAGGATAGTTCTCTAGGTTAGGACTCTATGATAGGACACTTGTATAGGACTAGGACATGATGCTGGGATAGGACAAGAATAGGAGTATGATAGGTCTAGGATAGTACTAGGATAGGAGTATAAGACAATACATCTTAGTATTCTATGATAGGAATAAAAGATAGGACTGCATGAGGCAACTAAGATAGGACTCTAGGATATGACCCTAGGATTGAACTAGCATAGGACTTTCGTAGAGGACACTAGGATAGAACTAGGACACGATTCTAGGAGAGGACTCTATGATAGGACTCTATGATAGGACTGTACGAGAGCCCTAGCATTGGACTAGGAGTGGAGTATAAGACAGGAATAGGATAGGAACTTAGGAGAGAACTAGAATAGCACTATTATAAGACCACGATAGAACTAGAGTATGACAAGGATAGGATTAGGATAAGGCTAAGATAGCACTAGGAGAACACTAGGATAGGACTGAGACTGGATACTAGTATCAGACTCCAGGAAAAGACAGCGATACAAATAGGATAGCACTCTTCGATATGACTAGGATTAATCTCTAGGATAGGACTCTAGGATAGGACCAGAATACGATGAGAAAAGGAGTACAACAACATAGCATTTAAGGATAGGACTATAGGATATGACTCTAAGATAGGTCTATGGGAGAGGACTCTTAGAAAGGACTAGGATAGGATTAGACTAGAACTCTGTGTTAGGACTAAATAGCAAACTGGGACAGGACTCTAGGTTAGGGTTAAGATTGGAATAGCATAGGACTCTAGGATAATTCACTAGCATAAGAAGAGAATATGACTAGGACTGGAATCGCCGCCAGAAACGTGTATAGTGACTAGGAAAGGATTCTAGGGTAGGACACAATCAATGGATTGTAGGATAGGACTCTCAGAAAGGATACTAGGATAGGACTCGAGGATGGGACTCTAGCATATCACTACAGGCTAAGACTAGTATACGACTGTAGGATAGGCCTACAGGATAGGACTAGTATAGGAGTATTTTATAGGACAATAATAGTACTAGGATAGGACTCTACTATAAGACTGTAGGAAAGGATGCAGTGACACCACTAGTTAGGACTCTAGGATATGTCTCTAGGATAGGACTAGTATAGGACTCTAGGAAAGGAATTTAGGATCGGACTCTATGATAGGCCGAGGAAAGGACGATGGGATAGTTTTATAGGATAGGACTATTGGATAGGACTAGGATAGCAGGAGAGAATAGGACTAAGACAGGACAATAGGGTAGTTCTATAGGATTGAAAGTAGGGTAGGTCTGTAGGATAGAACTCTCGGAGAAGTTTAGCATAGGACTCTAGGATCAATCTGTACGATAGCACTAGGGAAGGCCTTGGATACTATACAATAGGACACTATGATAGGACTCTAGGAAAGGACTCTAGTATAATATGTGGCTAAGACTAAGATAGGACTCTAGGGTGAGACTCAAGAATAGGACACTGGGATAGGGTTCAGGTGTCTAATATACTAATCTAGGATAAGACACTAAGATACAACTCTAGGATAGAATTCCAGCATAAGATTGCAGGATTGGACAGTCGTTTAGGAGTCTCTGATAGGATTCTAAGATAGGACTCTGGATAGGACAGAGATAGGATACTAGGATAGGACTGTAGCCTAGTTCTAGCAATAGGACTGTAGAATAGGTTGGTAGGATAGTACTAGGATAGGACTCTGGTAATGGACTCTCAGATATGACTAGGATAGATATAGGATAGGATGAGGCTAGGACTGTAGGATTGGAATTGGATAGGAGTATAGGATAGGTCTAGCATAGTACTATCCTAGGACTATAAATTAGGATGTTAGAACACCAGGATAGGACTATAGGATCGGTCTAAGTTAAGACCCAAGGATAGGACTTTGGAAAGACTCTAGGAGAGGACTAGGACAGAACTCTAGGATAGGCATCTCAGACAGGATTAGGATGGAACTGTAGGATAGGAAACTAAGTTAGGACTTTAGGATAGGAATAGGATAGATTATAGGATTGACCTTTGGAGAGTACTCTAGGTTGGGTCAGGATAGCACTCAAGCCTGGACTCTCAGATACTATTAGGATAGAACTAGGATAGGATGAGGATAAGACTGTAGGTTAGGACTAGGATAGGACGATAGCATAGGACTAGCATTGGAGTAGGAGATGACTACAAGTTAGAATGATATGGTAGAATTTTAGGATAGGACTATAGGATCGGTGTAAGTTAAGACTCAAGGATAGGACTCTAGGAAACATGCTGGGATAGGACTAGGACAGTACTCTAGAATAGGTATTTCAGATACGATTAGGATGGAAATCTAGGACAGGAATCTAAGGTAAGACTCAATGATAGGAATAGGATAGGACTCTAGGAGAGGACTCTATGATAGTACTAGGTTAGGAGTCTCCAATAGGATCCTAGGATAGGACTATAGGTGAATACTGTAGGATAGGAATAGGATATGTGACTCGTATTGGGAGCTAGGATAGTACTAGGACAGGACTCTAGAATAGGACACTAGGAAAGGGTTAGCATAGGTCTAGAATAGGACTACGATAGGTAGGTACGAGAGGACTGGGATAAGACAGGTATAGGAGTAGGATAGATCTATGATCGAACTAGGATAGGACCTTTGATAGGAATACGATGGATTAAGTAGAAGACATTCGGATAGATTCTAGGATTAGACTGTAGTATAGGAATGCAGGATAGGACTCTAGGATAGGACAAAGATAGAACTCTTGGATAGGCTCTAGGTTTGGACTAGGATACGACTCTTGCATAGGACTCGGAGAGGACTTGAATAGGACTACGATAGGACATTGTAAGAGGTCTGGGATAAAACAAGTACAGGACCAGGATAGATCTATGATTGAATTAGGATTGGGCTCCAAATAGGAATACAATGGTATTAGCATTGCACTATAAGATAGATTATAGTATTGCACTGTAGGATAGCACTCCAGGATAGGACTCTACGACAAGCTCTAGGTTAGGACTTCGATAGGACCATAAGTTAAGATTAGAATAGGACTAGAATAGGACAAGGAAAGGATTATATGATAGGACTAGCTTAATATAAGAATAAGGCCAGGGTAGGTCTCTGATGGAAATAGGACACTACCAGCTTAAGACTCTAAGATACGACTGTGGTATAGGATTCATGGATAGGAATCTAGGATAAGACTTTAGGATAGGTGTGGGATAGAGTATAGAGAAGCACTGTAGGATAGGACTTGAATAGGATTCTAGGATATCATTAGGATAAGAGCATAGGTTAGGACTTTAGGATAGGACGAAGTTAGAAGTATGGTATAGCTCTATTATATTGAATTATAGGATAGCTCTCTAGGATAGGACTACAGTTTAGGAGAAGAATTGGACTCTACAATAAGACTCTAGGAAAGGACTCTATGAGAGAATTAGGATAGGTCTCTTGAATACCTCTCTTGGATTGGACAAATGTAGGACTCTGCAATAGTACTGTAGAATAGGACTCAGATAGTACTAGGATATATCTATTGGAGAGAACTATAGGAAAGGACTAGGATAGGGCTCTAGGATAGGAGTCTCCAATAGGACTGGGATATGAATTGGATAGGAATAGCATAGGAGTATAAGACAGGACTAGGAAGGACTAGGATACTACCCTAGTATAGCACTAGGGTAGGATGGGTATAGGGCCAGTATAGGACTAGGGTTTGAATAGGATAGTGCTAGAATAAGACTAAGGTAGGGCTAGGATAGGTCTAGGATATCACTAGGATAAGATTAGGATAGGAATCTAGAATAAGACTCTAGGAAAAGAAAGGAATGGGAGTAGGATAGGACAAGGAGATGTCTCTAGGGTAGATTAGGAAAATAATTTAGTATAGGACTCCAAGATAGGACTAGGATAGGATTGGGATTGGACTGTAGATTAGGGCTGTGATGTGACTAGGAAAGAGCTAGTTTAAGATAAGGATAGTACAGAAGCATAGAGCTAGGAGAAGGATAGGGCTAGGATAGTACGAGTATAGCTTTAGAACATAGTACTAGGGTAGGAATAGAGCATAGCACTAAGATAGGACTCTCTGACAGGACTAGAAAAGGACTATATGATACTAACAGGATAAGGTAAACATGGTTTAAGGTAGGAAAAGGGTAGGACTCTAGGATAGTTCTGTAGCATAGGAGTCTAAGATAGGATTCATGTAAAGGTCTCTAGGATAGGACTAGTAGAGGACAATAGGATATTATTCCAGGATAGGGAGGATAGGATAGAATTCCTGGTATTGACACTAGGGTAGGCCTCTAGGATTGGAATCGAGGATGAGATTGGAGGAAAAAATTCTATTATACCCCTACGGGACTGGACAGTAGAATAGGAAAATGGAATAGGAATGGAAGATATGACTCTAGGACAGGACTTTACGATAGGACTAGGGGAGGACTAGGATATGACTCTAGAATAGGCTTCTACTATAGGAGTCTACATTAGGACACTAAGATTGGACTCTATGACAGGTCTAAGATAGGAATCTAGGTTAGGACTCTAGGATAGGATTGGGATTGGACTAGGATAGAAATCAATGATAGGATCAAGGATAGGATTCTAGTTAACGACTCTAGTATAAGACTAGGGTAGCACTGTAAGATATGACACTAGGAATGATTAGAAGAGGTCTAGAATGGACTCGAGGAAAGGATTCTAGGATAGGACTCAGATCATACTAGGATAGGACTCTACGATAAGTCTCTAGGATTAGAAAGTAGAATAAGAATAGTCTAGGACTAGGATAGGAATCTATGATAGGACAATAGGAACTGTGGGCTCTCTCGACTTCCCCTCACTTGGGGGGGGAAGGGGCTTGTCCGCCCCTTCCCGGGTTGGCCCTTTATCGCTCTCACGTGGGAGCGATGGCCACAGGTAGCCTCATCTCTCTCTCGACTTCCCCTCGCTTGGGGGGGGGAAGGGGCTTGTCCGCCCCTTCCCGGGTGGTCCATGATCGCTCACGAGGGAGCGATGGCCACGGGTAGCCTCGGTGGCGTGTGGTCGCAGGGTGCCCCAAAGCCACCAAGAACGACACGGACGCATGGGACCCTGGAGAAAGCCATTAGGGCTTCTGGTTTTTCAAATGAGGAACCTCCCAGATATACCCTAAAGGCGGGCACAAGAGAGGGGCCCCTGATTGGTCCCAAGGGGCTGTCCCTCAAGTGATGTCAGACTTCCTTCTCTTCCGGTTAAAGACAGGAAGGGGAGGGACAGGCTGAGGTCAGCTGTGGCCCCTTAAAGGTGCAGCTGACCCCAACATCTGCTACTCTTTTTTTTTTTTTTTTTTTTTTTAGTAGGGGATGTTGTAAACACACATGTAGGCATAAGGCAAATGCTGACATAAGACATATATATAAATATATAGGGGGCCTCTTCCACAGAGGGAAGGGGTAGGTAAGGTGGCCGTCCATCTGGCTTTGTCCAGAGAAGCTGGAATCCTCAGCTGGTTTCTGCCAAGTGCAGGAAGTTGCAGACCATCAGCCCTCTTTTGGTGGTGAAGTAGAAGTAGGCTGGAGTTCTGGCATCCCTGGTAGTTCACAGTAGCTGATAATTTATACATAAGTGATTAGTAAAACATTCTTTTTATATATAAACATTGAAGCGAAGGTGTTAAACCTTTGCGCCTACTTTTTTTTTTTTTTTTTTTTAGACATTAAGGTTGGGTGTCAAACCCTCAGCTCCTATTTCCCTGTAACGGGACTCCCTTAAACCAAACAGCAGGGAGAGAGGAGTAGAAGAAACATGGTGCAAAATTTCTTTAATTTTTGTACAAAACTGCAAGCGACACTGCCACAGCTAAATATTGCACTTAAAGAAGCGCTTATTCTCTTTAGAAGAGCAGAAGAATTGCAGTATATTCCTTGTTTTCCTGAAGAGAACAAGAAGAGACATTTCTCCAGAGCAAGTGCTCTGGGCTTAGTTTTCCAATCTGTAAAGGCATATACAAGGCTCTGGGGATTTAGTTCAGCGGAAGAGTGCAAGGTCTGGGGCTCCGTCCCCGGCTTGGGGGTGGGGGTGGGGAAACAACAACTATAGGTCAAAGAAGAGAAAAAAAAAAAACCAAGGCAGTTTGGGAGCAGACTGTGGAGTCAGCTTCCTGTAGCCACAGACTGCCACAGTCCATGCAGCTAGCACACGTCGACCTGCATCCTATAAAGCAAAGTATTAATCCTGAGTCAGGAAAATGGAGGTTTGCGCAGTTGTTCCAAGATGACTCTGGTCCCTTGATCTTAAAAGAGTTTATGAGAGCACAGGAGAGAAAGAATAACACCTTTTTTTTTTCTTTTGGCTTGGAGTTTGGTGATAAGAGTAACACCTGCCTCCAGGCTGTTTAGTGATGAGTCAGACCTGCCTCCAGGCCCTTTACTGTGACTCCACCCACAAGCTGCAAAGAACAGTTTAACATTAAGAATTAGAGTCAGATTAGTAATCAAAAGGCAAGTAACTTTGAAACCACGTTTTACCAACACACACGGACAGACATACTGATACTTGTGCGTTTTGAAGCATGCTTAGATTTTTTTTTTTTTTTTTTTAAATTGGCCATGTAAGTTTTCTGGAATTCCAGTGGCAAATGGTATTATTTTGCCCATAATAGAACCACGTGGTTGATAAAAACAAAAGGAAACCTCTCCTCACTCAACAGAAACACTCACAGACTCACAGATGCATGTTGTACACTCACAATACCTCTATGCACGTTGCCACCGGCGCTAGGCTCCATGAGGCCTGCGCTTTCTGAGATCCGAACAATGCCAGGCCGTGACCCCCTGCGGCTCCCGTTGCCGCCTTGGGTCCCGCGTTCCCGGAGGCCAGCGCCCATTGCGCGTGGCTGCTCCCTACTTGGGACTTTAAAAGTCCCGGGCGGGGGCCCTGGGCTAGACTGCCGCTGCTGCCTCGCCTGGCGCCCAGAGGCGCGAAGCTGCAAGCCCATCTCCTAGGGTTGCAGAATTCTCTCAGCCCTTGGTCAGAGTGCCATTGATCCAATCCGGCCTCTTGGGACGCGGATTGATTCTGCTCTGCCCCATCGCCGTGGATGGGGGTACCACACGCTCCGGATTACTCACTCCATCCTTCCCGAAGGCTACCGACAGCTCCGATTGCTTTTCTCGTGGGCATCCTGCCCCACGCCGGGCCGCCAATTTGTGGGCTCTCTCGACTTCCCCTCACTTGGGGGGGGAAGGGGCTTGTCCGCCCCTTCCCGGGTTGGCCCTTTATCGCTCTCACGTGGGAGCGATGGCCACAGGTAGCCTCATCTCTCTCTCGACTTCCCCTCGCTTGGGGGGGGGAAGGGGCTTGTCCGCCCCTTCCCGGGTGGTCCATGATCGCTCACGAGGGAGCGATGGCCACGGGTAGCCTCGGTGGCGTGTGGTCGCAGGGTGCCCCAAAGCCACCAAGAACGACACGGACGCATGGGACCCTGGAGAAAGCCATTAGGGCTTCTGGTTATTCAAATGAGGAACCTCCCAGATATACCCTAAAGGCGGGCACAAGAGAGGGGCCCCTGATTGGTCCCAAGGGGCTGTCCCTCAAGTGATGTCAGACTTCCTTCTCTTCCGGTTAAAGACAGGAAGGGGAGGGACAGGCTGAGGTCAGCTGTGGCCCCTTAAAGGTGCAGCTGACCCCAACAGGAACAGACTCTAGGATGGGATACAAGAATATGTCTGAAGAAAAGGACTCTAGGAATGAACACTCGGATAGGGCTCTAGAATAGGACTCTAGGGTAGGAATGAGATGAGACACAAGGATAGGACACTGGGATTAGATTTGGATAGGATTCTAGCATAAGCCTCTGCAATAGGACTCTGGGATAGTGCTCAAGGATAGGACTCTAGGATATGATTCTAGCATTGGATTAGAATATGTCTAGGATAGCACTAGGATAGGAATAAGGATAAGACTAACATAGGACACTAACATGAGTCTGTGGGATATGTCTTTATATTTGAACGAGGACATCAGTCTAGGATAAGACTCTAAGATAGGACTTTAGTAGAGGACACTAGGATTGGGTTAGGATAGGACTAGGAGAGGAATCTATGATAGGTCACTACGAAAAGAATCTGGGATAAGACACAAGAATACGTCTATCACATAGGTCTCTAGCAAAGGACACTACGATAGGACTCTAGGATAGGACTGATAAAGGACACTGGGATGGGACTCAAGGATAAGACTACTACTCTCTTCTGTCATAGTCCTCCAGGATAGGACTCTAGGATAGGACAAGAGTAGGACTAGAATAGGTCTAGGGTATGAATAGGATAGGTCTCTAAGCTACTATAAGTGAAGTACTCTACGATAGATATATAGGGTAGAAGAGTATGGGCGAATTAGTACAGGACTCTAAAATAAGACACTAGAATAGGACCAGGATAGAACTAGGATAAGAGTAGAATAGGACTATAGGATAGGACTCTATGATAGGAAACTAGAGTAGGAATGTGTGATAGCCCTAGGATTGGACTAGGAAATGATTATAAGACAGGACTAGCAGAGGAGCAAACATAGGGCTACGGAAGGACTGTATGATAAGAATGTGGGAGAGGACTCCATAAGAGCTAGGATAGGACTTTAGGATACAACCGTAGGATAAGATTAGGATAGGATTTTAGTAGAGGACTTTAGGATTGGAATAGGATAGGATTAGGAAATGTCGAGGATAGAAATATATGATAGGTCATTAGGAAGGGAATCCAGGATAGGACACAAGGTTATGTCTGCAAAATAAGACTCTAGGTAATGACACGAAGATAGGACTCTAGCATAGGACTCTAGGATAGCACTGAAATAAGACACTAGGATAGTACTCCAGGATAAGACTAGGATAGTTCTCTAGGTTAGGACTCTATGATAGGACACTTGTATAGGACTAGGACATGATGCTGGGATAGGACAAGAATAGGAGTATGATAGGTCTAGGATAGTACTAGGATAGGAGTATAAGACAATACATCTTAGTATTCTATGATAGGAATAAAAGATAGGACTGCATGAGGCAACTAAGATAGGACTCTAGGATATGACCCTAGGATTGAACTAGCATAGGACTTTCGTAGAGGACACTAGGATAGAACTAGGACACGATTCTAGGAGAGGACTCTATGATAGGACTCTATGATAGGACTGTACGAGAGCCCTAGCATTGGACTAGGAGTGGAGTATAAGACAGGAATAGGATAGGAACTTAGGAGAGAACTAGAATAGCACTATTATAAGACCACGATAGAACTAGAGTATGACAAGGATAGGATTAGGATAAGACTAAGATAGCACTAGGAGAACACTAGGATAGGACTGAGACTGGATTCTAGTATCAGACTCCAGGAAAAGACAGCGATACAAATAGGATAGCACTCTTCGATATGACTAGGATTAATCTCTAGGATAGGACTCTAGGATAGGACCAGAATACGATGAGAAAAGGAGTACAACAACATAGCATTTAAGGATAGGACTATAGGATATGACTCTAAGATAGGTCTATGGGAGAGGACTCTTAGAAAGGACTAGGATAAGATTAGACTAGAACTCTGTGTTAGGACTAAATAGCAAACTGGGACAGGACTCTAGGTTAGGGTTAAGATTGGAATAGCATAGGACTCTAGGATAATTCACTAGCATAAGAAGAGAATATGACTAGGACTGGAATCGCCGCCAGAAACGTGTATAGTGACTAGGAAAGGATTCTAGGGTAGGACACAATCAATGGATTGTAGGATAGGACTCTCAGAAAGGATACTAGGATAGGACTCGAGGATGGGACTCTAGCATATCACTACAGGCTAAGACTAGTATACGACTGTAGGATAGGCCTACAGGATAGGACTAGTATAGGAGTATTTTATAGGACAATAATAGTACTAGGATAGGACTCTACTATAAGACTGTAGGAAAGGATGCAGTGACACCACTATGTTAGGACTCTAGGATACGTCTCTAGGATAGGACTAGTATAGGACTCTAGGAAAGGAATTTAGGATCGGACTCTATGATAGGCCGAGGAAAGGACGATGGGATAGTTTTATAGGATAGGACTATTGGATAGGACTAGGATAGCAGGAGAGAATAGGACTAAAACAGGACAATAGGGTAGTTCTATAGGATTGAAAGTAGGGTAGGTCTGTAGGATAGAACTCTCGGAGAAGTTTAGCATAGGACTCTAGGATCAATCTGTACGATAGCACTAGGGAAGGCCTTGGATACTATACAATAGGACACTATGATAGGACTCTAGGAAAGGACTCTAGTATAATATGTGGCTAAGACTAAGATAGGACTCTAGGGTGAGACTCAAGAATAGGACACTGGGATAGGGTTCAGGTGTCTAATATACTAATCTAGGATAAGACACTAAGATACAACTCTAGGATAGAATTCCAGCATAAGATTGCAGGATTGGACAGTCGTTTAGGAGACTCTGATAGGATTCTAAGATAGGACTCTGGATAGGACAGAGATAGGATACTAGGATAGGACTGTAGCCTAGTTCTAGCAATAGGACTGTAGAATAGGTTGGTAGGATAGTACTAGGATAGGACTCTGGTAATGGACTCTCAGATATGACTAGCATAGATATAGGATAGGATGAGGCTAGGACTGTAGGATTGGAATTGGATAGGAGTATAGGATAGGTCTAGCATAGTCCTATCCTAGGACTATAAATTAGGATGTTAGAACACCAGGATAGGACTATAGGATCGGTCTAAGTTAAGACCCAAGGATAGGACTTTGGAAAGACTCTAGGAGAGGACTAGGACAGAACTCTAGGATAGGCATCTCAGACAGGATTAGGATGGAACTGTAGGATAGGAAACTAAGTTAGGACTTTAGGATAGGAATAGGATAGATTATAGGATTGACCTTTGGAGAGTACTCTAGGTTAGGTCAGGATAGCACTCAAGCCTGGACTCTCAGATACTATTAGGATAGAACTAGGATAGGATGAGGATAAGACTGTAGGTTAGGACTAGGATAGGACGATAGCATAGGACTAGCATTGGAGTAGGAGATGACTACAAGTTAGAATGATATGGTAGAATTTTAGGATAGGACTATAGGATCGGTGTAAGTTAAGACTCAAGGATAGGACTCTAGGAAACATGCTGGGATAGGACTAGGACAGTACTCTAGAATAGGTATTTCAGATACGATTAGGATGGAAATCTAGGACAGGAATCTAAGGTAAGACTCAATGATAGGAATAGGATAGGACTCTAGGAGAGGACTCTATGATAGTACTAGGTTAGGAGTCTCCAATAGGATCCTAGGATAGGACTATAGGTGAATACTGTAGGATAGGAATAGGATATGTGACTCGTATTGGGAGCTAGGATAGTACTAGGACAGGACTCTAGAATAGGACACTAGGAAAGGGTTAGCATAGGTCTAGAATAGGACTACGATAGGTAGGTACGAGAGGACTGGGATAAGACAGGTATAGGAGTAGGATAGATCTATGATCGAACTAGGATAGGACCTTTGATAGGAATACGATGGATTAAGTAGAAGACATTCGGATAGATTCTAGGATTAGACTGTAGTATAGGAATGCAGGATAGGACTCTAGGATAGGACAAAGATAGAACTCTTGGATAGGCTCTAGGTTTGGACTAGGATACGACTCTTGCATAGGACTCGGAGAGGACTTGAATAGGACTACGATAGGACATTGTAAGAGGTCTGGGATAAAACAAGTACAGGACCAGGATAGATCTATGATTGAATTAGGATTGGGCTCCAAATAGGAATACAATGGTATTAGCATTGCACTATAAGATAGATTATAGTATTGCACTGTAGGATAGCACTCCAGGATAGGACTCTACGACAAGCTCTAGGTTAGGACTTCGATAGGACCATAAGTTAAGATTAGAATAGGACTAGAATAGGACAAGGAAAGGATTATATGATAGGACTAGCTTAATATAAGAATAAGGCCAGGGTAGGTCTCTGATGGAAATAGGACACTACCAGCTTAAGACTCTAAGATACGACTGTGGTATAGGATTCATGGATAGGAATCTAGGATAAGACTTTAGGATAGGTGTGGGATAGAGTATAGAGAAGCACTGTAGGATAGGACTTGAATAGGATTCTAGGATATCATTAGGATAAGAGCATAGGTTAGGACTTTAGGATAGGACGAAGTTAGAAGTATGGTATAGCTCTATTATATTGAATTATAGGATAGCTCTCTAGGATAGGACTACAGTTTAGGAGAAGAATTGGACTCTACAATAAGACTCTAGGAAAGGACTCTATGAGAGAATTAGGATAGGTCTCTTGAATACCTCTCTTGGATTGGACAAATGTAGGACTCTGCAATAGTACTGTAGAATAGGACTCAGATAGTACTAGGATATATCTATTGGAGAGAACTATAGGAAAGGACTAGGATAGGGCTCTAGGATAGGAGTCTCCAATAGGACTGGGATATGAATTGGATAGGAATAGCATAGGAGTATAAGACAGGACTAGGAAGGACTAGGATACTACCCTAGTATAGCACTAGGGTAGGATGGGTATAGGGCCAGTATAGGACTAGGGTTTGAATAGGATAGTGCTAGAATAAGACTAAGGTAGGGCTAGGATAGGTCTAGGATATCACTAGGATAAGATTAGGATAGGAATCTAGAATAAGACTCTAGGAAAAGAAAGGAATGGGAGTAGGATAGGACAAGGAGATGTCTCTAGGGTAGATTAGGAAAATAATTTAGTATAGGACTCCAAGATAGGACTAGGATAGGATTGGGATTGGACTGTAGATTAGGGCTGTGATGTGACTAGGAAAGAGCTAGTTTAAGATAAGGATAGTACAGAAGCATAGAGCTAGGAGAAGGATAGGGCTAGGATAGTACGAGTATAGCTTTAGAACATAGTACTAGGGTAGGAATAGAGCATAGCACTAAGATAGGACTCTCTGACAGGACTAGAAAAGGACTATATGATACTAACAGGATAAGGTAAACATGGTTTAAGGTAGGAAAAGGGTAGGACTCTAGGATAGTTCTGTAGCATAGGAGTCTAAGATAGGATTCATGTAAAGGTCTCTAGGATAGGACTAGTAGAGGACAATAGGATATTATTCCAGGATAGGGAGGATAGGATAGAATTCCTGGTATTGACACTAGGGTAGGCCTCTAGGATTGGAATCGAGGATGAGATTGGAGGAAAAAATTCTATTATACCCCTACGGGACTGGACAGTAGAATAGGAAAATGGAATAGGAATGGAAGATATGACTCTAGGACAGGACTTTACGATAGGACTAGGGGAGGACTAGGATATGACTCTAGAATAGGCTTCTACTATAGGAGTCTACATTAGGACACTAAGATTGGACTCTATGACAGGTCTAAGATAGGAATCTAGGTTAGGACTCTAGGATAGGATTGGGATTGGACTAGGATAGAAATCAATGATAGGATCAAGGATAGGATTCTAGTTAACGACTCTAGTATAAGACTAGGGTAGCACTGTAAGATATGACACTAGGAATGATTAGAAGAGGTCTAGAATGGACTCGAGGAAAGGATTCTAGGATAGGACTCAGATCATACTAGGATAGGACTCTACGATAAGTCTCTAGGATTAGAAAGTAGAATAAGAATAGTCTAGGACTAGGATAGGAATCTATGATAGGACAATAGGAACAGACTCTAGGATGGGATACAAGAATATGTCTGAAGAAAAGGACTCTAGGAATGAACACTCGGATAGGGCTCTAGAATAGGACTCTAGGGTAGGAATGAGATGAGACACAAGGATAGGACACTGGGATTAGATTTGGATAGGATTCTAGCATAAGCATCTGCAATAGGACTCTGGGATAGTGCTCAAGGATAGGACTCTAGGATATGATTCTAGCATTGGATTAGAATATGTCTAGGATAGCACTAGGATAGGAATAAGGATAAGACTAACATAGGACACTAACATGAGTCTGTGGGATATGTCTTTATATTTGAACGAGGACATCAGTCTAGGATAAAACTCTAAGATAGGACTTTAGTAGAGGACACTAGGATTGGGTTAGGATAGGACTAGGAGAGGAATCTATGATAGGTCACTACGAAAAGAATCTGGGATAAGACACAAGAATACGTCTATCACATAGGTCTCTAGCAAAGGACACTACGATAGGACTCTAGGATAGGACTGATAAAGGACACTGGGATGGGACTCAAGGATAAGACTACTACTCTCTTCTGTCATAGTCCTCCAGGATAGGACTCTAGGATAGGACAAGAGTAGGACTAGAATAGGTCTAGGGTATGAATAGGATAGGTCTCTAAGCTACTATAAGTGAAGTACTCTACGATAGATATATAGGGTAGAAGAGTATGGGCGAATTAGTACAGGACTCTAAAATAAGACACTAGAATAGGACCAGGATAGAACTAGGATAAGAGTAGAATAGGACTATAGGATAGGACTCTATGATAGGAAACTAGAGTAGGAATGTGTGATAGCCCTAGGATTGGACTAGGAAATGATTATAAGACAGGACTAGCAGAGGAGCAAACATAGGGCTACGGAAGGACTGTATGATAAGAATGTGGGAGAGGACTCCATAAGAGCTAGGATAGGACTTTAGGATACAACCGTAGGATAAGATTAGGATAGGATTTTAGTAGAGGACTTTAGGATTGGAATAGGATAGGATTAGGAAATGTCGAGGATAGAAATATATGATAGGTCATTAGGAAGGGAATCCAGGATAGGACACAAGGTTATGTCTGCAAAATAAGACTCTAGGTAATGACACGAAGATAGGACTCTAGCATAGGACTCTAGGATAGCACTGAAATAAGACACTAGGATAGTACTCCAGGATAAGACTAGGATAGTTCTCTAGGTTAGGACTCTATGATAGGACACTTGTATAGGACTAGGACATGATGCTGGGATAGGACAAGAATAGGAGTATGATAGGTCTAGGATAGTACTAGGATAGGAGTATAAGACAATACATCTTAGTATTCTATGATAGGAATAAAAGATAGGACTGCATGAGGCAACTAAGATAGGACTCTAGGATATGACCCTAGGATTGAACTAGCATAGGACTTTCGTAGAGGACACTAGGATAGAACTAGGACACGATTCTAGGAGAGGACTCTATGATAGGACTCTATGATAGGACTGTACGAGAGCCCTAGCATTGGACTAGGAGTGGAGTATAAGACAGGAATAGGATAGGAACTTAGGAGAGAACTAGAATAGCACTATTATAAGACCACGATAGAACTAGAGTATGACAAGGATAGGATTAGGATAAGGCTAAGATAGCACTAGGAGAACACTAGGATAGGACTGAGACTGGATTCTAGTATCAGACTCCAGGAAAAGACAGCGATACAAATAGGATAGCACTCTTCGATATGACTAGGATTAATCTCTAGGATAGGACTCTAGGATAGGACCAGAATACGATGAGAAAAGGAGTACAACAACATAGCATTTAAGGATAGGACTATAGGATATGACTCTAAGATAGGTCTATGGGAGAGGACTCTTAGAAAGGACTAGGATAAGATTAGACTAGAACTCTGTGTTAGGACTAAATAGCAAACTGGGACAGGACTCTAGGTTAGGGTTAAGATTGGAATAGCATAGGACTCTAGGATAATTCACTAGCATAAGAAGAGAATATGACTAGGACTGGAATCGCCGCCAGAAACGTGTATAGTGACTAGGAAAGGATTCTAGGGTAGGACACAATCAATGGATTGTAGGATAGGACTCTCAGAAAGGATACTAGGATAGGACTCGAGGATGGGACTCTAGCATATCACTACAGGCTAAGACTAGTATACAACTGTAGGATAGGCCTACAGGATAGGACTAGTATAGGAGTATTTTATAGGACAATAATAGTACTAGGATAGGACTCTACTATAAGACTGTAGGAAAGGATGCAGTGACACCACTATGTTAGGACTCTAGGATATGTCTCTAGGATAGGACTAGTATAGGACTCTAGGAAAGGAATTTAGGATCGGACTCTATGATAGGCCGAGGAAAGGACGATGGGATAGTTTTATAGGATAGGACTATTGGATAGGACTAGGATAGCAGGAGAGAATAGGACTAAGACAGGACAATAGGGTAGTTCTATAGGATTGAAAGTAGGGTAGGTCTGTAGGATAGAACTCTCGGAGAAGTTTAGCATAGGACTCTAGGATCAATCTGTACGATAGCACTAGGGAAGGCCTTGGATACTATACAATAGGACACTATGATAGGACTCTAGGAAAGGACTCTAGTATAATATGTGGCTAAGACTAAGATAGGACTCTAGGGTGAGACTCAAGAATAGGACACTGGGATAGGGTTCAGGTGTCTAATATACTAATCTAGGATAAGACACTAAGATACAACTCTAGGATAGAATTCCAGCATAAGATTGCAGGATTGGACAGTCGTTTAGGAGACTCTGATAGGATTCTAAGATAGGACTCTGGATAGGACAGAGATAGGATACTAGGATAGGACTGTAGCCTAGTTCTAGCAATAGGACTGTAGAATAGGTTGGTAGGATAGTACTAGGATAGGACTCTGGTAATGGACTCTCAGATATGACTAGCATAGATATAGGATAGGATGAGGCTAGGACTGTAGGATTGGAATTAGATAGGAGTATAGGATAGGTCTAGCATAGTACTATCCTAGGACTATAAATTAGGATGTTAGAACACCAGGATAGGACTATAGGATCGGTCTAAGTTAAGACCCAAGGATAGGACTTTGGAAAGACTCTAGGAGAGGACTAGGACAGAACTCTAGGATAGGCATCTCAGACAGGATTAGGATGGAACTGTAGGATAGGAAACTAAGTTAGGACTTTAGGATAGGAATAGGATAGATTATAGGATTGACCTTTGGAGAGTACTCTAGGTTAGGTCAGGATAGCACTCAAGCCTGGACTCTCAGATACTATTAGGATAGAACTAGGATAGGATGAGGATAAGACTGTAGGTTAGGACTAGGATAGGACGATAGCATAGGACTAGCATTGGAGTAGGAGATGACTACAAGTTAGAATGATATGGTAGAATTTTAGGATAGGACTATAGGATCGGTGTAAGTTAAGACTCAAGGATAGGACTCTAGGAAACATGCTGGGATAGGACTAGGACAGTACTCTAGAATAGGTATTTCAGATACGATTAGGATGGAAATCTAGGACAGGAATCTAAGGTAAGACTCAATGATAGGAATAGGATAGGACTCTAGGAGAGGACTCTATGATAGTACTAGGTTAGGAGTCTCCAATAGGATCCTAGGATAGGACTATAGGTGAATACTGTAGGATAGGAATAGGATATGTGACTCGTATTGGGAGCTAGGATAGTACTAGGACAGGACTCTAGAATAGGACACTAGGAAAGGGTTAGCATAGGTCTAGAATAGGACTACGATAGGTAGGTACGAGAGGACTGGGATAAGACAGGTATAGGAGTAGGATAGATCTATGATCGAACTAGGATAGGACCTTTGATAGGAATACGATGGATTAAGTAGAAGACATTCGGATAGATTCTAGGATTAGACTGTAGTATAGGAATGCAGGATAGGACTCTAGGATAGGACAAAGATAGAACTCTTGGATAGGCTCTAGGTTTGGACTAGGATACGACTCTTGCATAGGACTCGGAGAGGACTTGAATAGGACTACGATAGGACATTGTAAGAGGTCTGGGATAAAACAAGTACAGGACCAGGATAGATCTATGATTGAATTAGGATTGGGCTCCAAATAGGAATACAATGGTATTAGCATTGCACTATAAGATAGATTATAGTATTGCACTGTAGGATAGCACTCCAGGATAGGACTCTACGACAAGCTCTAGGTTAGGACTTCGATAGGACCATAAGTTAAGATTAGAATAGGACTAGAATAGGACAAGGAAAGGATTATATGATAGGACTAGCTTAATATAAGAATAAGGCCAGGGTAGGTCTCTGATGGAAATAGGACACTACCAGCTTAAGACTCTAAGATACGACTGTGGTATAGGATTCATGGATAGGAATCTAGGATAAGACTTTAGGATAGGTGTGGGATAGAGTATAGAGAAGCACTGTAGGATAGGACTTGAATAGGATTCTAGGATATCATTAGGATAAGAGCATAGGTTAGGACTTTAGGATAGGACGAAGTTAGAAGTATGGTATAGCTCTATTATATTGAATTATAGGATAGCTCTCTAGGATAGGACTACAGTTTAGGAGAAGAATTGGACTCTACAATAAGACTCTAGGAAAGGACTCTATGAGAGAATTAGGATAGGTCTCTTGAATACCTCTCTTGGATTGGACAAATGTAGGACTCTGCAATAGTACTGTAGAATAGGACTCAGATAGTACTAGGATATATCTATTGGAGAGAACTATAGGAAAGGACTAGGATAGGGCTCTAGGATAGGAGTCTCCAATAGGACTGGGATATGAATTGGATAGGAATAGCATAGGAGTATAAGACAGGACTAGGAAGGACTAGGATACTACCCTAGTATAGCACTAGGGTAGGATGGGTATAGGGCCAGTATAGGACTAGGGTTTGAATAGGATAGTGCTAGAATAAGACTAAGGTAGGGCTAGGATAGGTCTAGGATATCACTAGGATAAGATTAGGATAGGAATCTAGAATAAGACTCTAGGAAAAGAAAGGAATGGGAGTAGGATAGGACAAGGAGATGTCTCTAGGGGAGATTAGGAAAATAATTTAGTATAGGACTCCAAGATAGGACTAGGATAGGATTGGGATTGGACTGTAGATTAGGGCTGTGATGTGACTAGGAAAGAGCTAGTTTAAGATAAGGATAGTACAGAAGCATAGAGCTAGGAGAAGGATAGGGCTAGGATAGTACGAGTATAGCTTTAGAACATAGTACTAGGGTAGGAATAGAGCATAGCACTAAGATAGGACTCTCTGACAGGACTAGAAAAGGACTATATGATACTAACAGGATAAGGTAAACATGGTTTAAGGTAGGAAAAGGGTAGGACTCTAGGATAGTTCTGTAGCATAGGAGTCTAAGATAGGATTCATGTAAAGGTCTCTAGGATAGGACTAGTAGAGGACAATAGGATATTATTCCAGGATAGGGAGGATAGGATAGAATTCCTGGTATTGACACTAGGGTAGGCCTCTAGGATTGGAATCGAGGATGAGATTGGAGGAAAAAATTCTATTATACCCCTACGGGACTGGACAGTAGAATAGGAAAATGGAATAGGAATGGAAGATATGACTCTAGGACAGGACTTTACGATAGGACTAGGGGAGGACTAGGATATGACTCTAGAATAGGCTTCTACTATAGGAGTCTACATTAGGACACTAAGATTGGACTCTATGACAGGTCTAAGATAGGAATCTAGGTTAGGACTCTAGGATAGGATTGGGATTGGACTAGGATAGAAATCAATGATAGGATCAAGGATAGGATTCTAGTTAACGACTCTAGTATAAGACTAGGGTAGCACTGTAAGATATGACACTAGGAATGATTAGAAGAGGTCTAGAATGGACTCGAGGAAAGGATTCTAGGATAGGACTCAGATCATACTAGGATAGGACTCTACGATAAGTCTCTAGGATTAGAAAGTAGAATAAGAATAGTCTAGGACTAGGATAGGAATCTATGATAGGACAATAGGAACAGACTCTAGGATGGGATACAAGAATATGTCTGAAGAAAAGGACTCTAGGAATGAACACTCGGATAGGGCTCTAGAATAGGACTCTAGGGTAGGAATGAGATGAGACACAAGGATAGGACACTGGGATTAGATTTGGATAGGATTCTAGCATAAGCATCTGCAATAGGACTCTGGGATAGTGCTCAAGGATAGGACTCTAGGATATGATTCTAGCATTGGATTAGAATATGTCTAGGATAGCACTAGGATAGGAATAAGGATAAGACTAACATAGGACACTAACATGAGTCTGTGGGATATGTCTTTATATTTGAACGAGGACATCAGTCTAGGATAAGACTCTAAGATAGGACTTTAGTAGAGGACACTAGGATTGGGTTAGGATAGGACTAGGAGAGGAATCTATGATAGGTCACTACGAAAAGAATCTGGGATAAGACACAAGAATACGTCTATCACATAGGTCTCTAGCAAAGGACACTACGATAGGACTCTAGGATAGGACTGATAAAGGACACTGGGATGGGACTCAAGGATAAGACTACTACTCTCTTCTGTCATAGTCCTCCAGGATAGGACTCTAGGATAGGACAAGAGTAGGACTAGAATAGGTCTAGGGTATGAATAGGATAGGTCTCTAAGCTACTATAAGTGAAGTACTCTACGATAGATATATAGGGTAGAAGAGTATGGGCGAATTAGTACAGGACTCTAAAATAAGACACTAGAATAGGACCAGGATAGAACTAGGATAAGAGTAGAATAGGACTATAGGATAGGACTCTATGATAGGAAACTAGAGTAGGAATGTGTGATAGCCCTAGGATTGGACTAGGAAATGATTATAAGACAGGACTAGCAGAGGAGCAAACATAGGGCTACGGAAGGACTGTATGATAAGAATGTGGGAGAGGACTCCATAAGAGCTAGGATAGGACTTTAGGATACAACCGTAGGATAAGATTAGGATAGGATTTTAGTAGAGGACTTTAGGATTGGAATAGGATAGGATTAGGAAATGTCGAGGATAGAAATATATGATAGGTCATTAGGAAGGGAATCCAGGATAGGACACAAGGTTATGTCTGCAAAATAAGACTCTAGGTAATGACACGAAGATAGGACTCTAGCATAGGACTCTAGGATAGCACTGAAATAAGACACTAGGATAGTACTCCAGGATAAGACTAGGATAGTTCTCTAGGTTAGGACTCTATGATAGGACACTTGTATAGGACTAGGACATGATGCTGGGATAGGACAAGAATAGGAGTATGATAGGTCTAGGATAGTACTAGGATAGGAGTATAAGACAATACATCTTAGTATTCTATGATAGGAATAAAAGATAGGACTGCATGAGGCAACTAAGATAGGACTCTAGGATATGACCCTAGGATTGAACTAGCATAGGACTTTCGTAGAGGACACTAGGATAGAACTAGGACACGATTCTAGGAGAGGACTCTATGATAGGACTCTATGATAGGACTGTACGAGAGCCCTAGCATTGGACTAGGAGTGGAGTATAAGACAGGAATAGGATAGGAACTTAGGAGAGAACTAGAATAGCACTATTATAAGACCACGATAGAACTAGAGTATGACAAGGATAGGATTAGGATAAGGCTAAGATAGCACTAGGAGAACACTAGGATAGGACTGAGACTGGATTCTAGTATCAGACTCCAGGAAAAGACAGCGATACAAATAGGATAGCACTCTTCGATATGACTAGGATTAATCTCTAGGATAGGACTCTAGGATAGGACCAGAATACGATGAGAAAAGGAGTACAACAACATAGCATTTAAGGATAGGACTATAGGATATGACTCTAAGATAGGTCTATGGGAGAGGACTCTTAGAAAGGACTAGGATAAGATTAGACTAGAACTCTGTGTTAGGACTAAATAGCAAACTGGGACAGGACTCTAGGTTAGGGTTAAGATTGGAATAGCATAGGACTCTAGGATAATTCACTAGCATAAGAAGAGAATATGACTAGGACTGGAATCGCCGCCAGAAACGTGTATAGTGACTAGGAAAGGATTCTAGGGTAGGACACAATCAATGGATTGTAGGATAGGACTCTCAGAAAGGATACTAGGATAGGACTCGAGGATGGGACTCTAGCATATCACTACAGGCTAAGACTAGTATACGACTGTAGGATAGGCCTACAGGATAGGACTAGTATAGGAGTATTTTATAGGACAATAATAGTACTAGGATAGGACTCTACTATAAGACTGTAGGAAAGGATGCAGTGACACCACTATGTTAGGACTCTAGGATATGTCTCTAGGATAGGACTAGTATAGGACTCTAGGAAAGGAATTTAGGATCGGACTCTATGATAGGCCGAGGAAAGGACGATGGGATAGTTTTATAGGATAGGACTATTGGATAGGACTAGGATAGCAGGAGAGAATAGGACTAAGACAGGACAATAGGGTAGTTCTATAGGATTGAAAGTAGGGTAGGTCTGTAGGATAGAACTCTCGGAGAAGTTTAGCATAGGACTCTAGGATCAATCTGTACGATAGCACTAGGGAAGGCCTTGGATACTATACAATAGGACACTATGATAGGACTCTAGGAAAGGACTCTAGTATAATATGTGGCTAAGACTAAGATAGGACTCTAGGGTGAGACTCAAGAATAGGACACTGGGATAGGGTTCAGGTGTCTAATATACTAATCTAGGATAAGACACTAAGATACAACTCTAGGATAGAATTCCAGCATAAGATTGCAGGATTGGACAGTCGTTTAGGAGACTCTGATAGGATTCTAAGATAGGACTCTGGATAGGACAGAGATAGGATACTAGGATAGGACTGTAGCCTAGTTCTAGCAATAGGACTGTAGAATAGGTTGGTAGGATAGTACTAGGATAGGACTCTGGTAATGGACTCTCAGATATGACTAGCATAGATATAGGATAGGATGAGGCTAGGACTGTAGGATTGGAATTGGATAGGAGTATAGGATAGGTCTAGCATAGTCCTATCCTAGGACTATAAATTAGGATGTTAGAACACCAGGATAGGACTATAGGATCGGTCTAAGTTAAGACCCAAGGATAGGACTTTGGAAAGACTCTAGGAGAGGACTAGGACAGAACTCTAGGATAGGCATCTCAGACAGGATTAGGATGGAACTGTAGGATAGGAAACTAAGTTAGGACTTTAGGATAGGAATAGGATAGATTATAGGATTGACCTTTGGAGAGTACTCTAGGTTAGGTCAGGATAGCACTCAAGCCTGGACTCTCAGATACTATTAGGATAGAACTAGGATAGGATGAGGATAAGACTGTAGGTTAGGACTAGGATAGGACGATAGCATAGGACTAGCATTGGAGTAGGAGATGACTACAAGTTAGAATGATATGGTAGAATTTTAGGATAGGACTATAGGATCGGTGTAAGTTAAGACTCAAGGATAGGACTCTAGGAAACATGCTGGGATAGGACTAGGACAGTACTCTAGAATAGGTATTTCAGATACGATTAGGATGGAAATCTAGGACAGGAATCTAAGGTAAGACTCAATGATAGGAATAGGATAGGACTCTAGGAGAGGACTCTATGATAGTACTAGGTTAGGAGTCTCCAATAGGATCCTAGGATAGGACTATAGGTGAATACTGTAGGATAGGAATAGGATATGTGACTCGTATTGGGAGCTAGGATAGTACTAGGACAGGACTCTAGAATAGGACACTAGGAAAGGGTTAGCATAGGTCTAGAATAGGACTACGATAGGTAGGTACGAGAGGACTGGGATAAGACAGGTATAGGAGTAGGATAGATCTATGATCGAACTAGGATAGGACCTTTGATAGGAATACGATGGATTAAGTAGAAGACATTCGGATAGATTCTAGGATTAGACTGTAGTATAGGAATGCAGGATAGGACTCTAGGATAGGACAAAGATAGAACTCTTGGATAGGCTCTAGGTTTGGACTAGGATACGACTCTTGCATAGGACTCGGAGAGGACTTGAATAGGACTACGATAGGACATTGTAAGAGGTCTGGGATAAAACAAGTACAGGACCAGGATAGATCTATGATTGAATTAGGATTGGGCTCCAAATAGGAATACAATGGTATTAGCATTGCACTATAAGATAGATTATAGTATTGCACTGTAGGATAGCACTCCAGGATAGGACTCTACGACAAGCTCTAGGTTAGGACTTCGATAGGACCATAAGTTAAGATTAGAATAGGACTAGAATAGGACAAGGAAAGGATTATATGATAGGACTAGCTTAATATAAGAATAAGGCTAGGGTAGGTCTCTGATGGAAATAGGACACTACCAGCTTAAGACTCTAAGATACGACTGTGGTATAGGATTCATGGATAGGAATCTAGGATAAGACTTTAGGATAGGTGTGGGATAGAGTATAGAGAAGCACTGTAGGATAGGACTTGAATAGGATTCTAGGATATCATTAGGATAAGAGCATAGGTTAGGACTTTAGGATAGGACGAAGTTAGAAGTATGGTATAGCTCTATTATATTGAATTATAGGATAGCTCTCTAGGATAGGACTACAGTTTAGGAGAAGAATTGGACTCTACAATAAGACTCTAGGAAAGGACTCTATGAGAGAATTAGGATAGGTCTCTTGAATACCTCTCTTGGATTGGACAAATGTAGGACTCTGCAATAGTACTGTAGAATAGGACTCAGATAGTACTAGGATATATCTATTGGAGAGAACTATAGGAAAGGACTAGGATAGGGCTCTAGGATAGGAGTCTCCAATAGGACTGGGATATGAATTGGATAGGAATAGCATAGGAGTATAAGACAGGACTAGGAAGGACTAGGATACTACCCTAGTATAGCACTAGGGTAGGATGGGTATAGGGCCAGTATAGGACTAGGGTTTGAATAGGATAGTGCTAGAATAAGACTAAGGTAGGGCTAGGATAGGTCTAGGATATCACTAGGATAAGATTAGGATAGGAATCTAGAATAAGACTCTAGGAAAAGAAAGGAATGGGAGTAGGATAGGACAAGGAGATGTCTCTAGGGTAGATTAGGAAAATAATTTAGTATAGGACTCCAAGATAGGACTAGGATAGGATTGGGATTGGACTGTAGATTAGGGCTGTGATGTGACTAGGAAAGAGCTAGTTTAAGATAAGGATAGTACAGAAGCATAGAGCTAGGAGAAGGATAGGGCTAGGATAGTACGAGTATAGCTTTAGAACATAGTACTAGGGTAGGAATAGAGCATAGCACTAAGATAGGACTCTCTGACAGGACTAGAAAAGGACTATATGATACTAACAGGATAAGGTAAACATGGTTTAAGGTAGGAAAAGGGTAGGACTCTAGGATAGTTCTGTAGCATAGGAGTCTAAGATAGGATTCATGTAAAGGTCTCTAGGATAGGACTAGTAGAGGACAATAGGATATTATTCCAGGATAGGGAGGATAGGATAGAATTCCTGGTGTTGACACTAGGGTAGGCCTCTAGGATTGGAATCGAGGATGAGATTGGAGGAAAAAATTCTATTATACCCCTACGGGACTGGACAGTAGAATAGGAAAATGGAATAGGAATGGAAGATATGACTCTAGGACAGGACTTTACGATAGGACTAGGGGAGGACTAGGATATGACTCTAGAATAGGCTTCTACTATAGGAGTCTACATTAGGACACTAAGATTGGACTCTATGACAGGTCTAAGATAGGAATCTAGGTTAGGACTCTAGGATAGGATTGGGATTGGACTAGGATAGAAATCTATGATAGGATCAAGGATAGGATTCTAGTTAACGACTCTAGTATAAGACTAGGGTAGCACTGTAAGATATGACACTAGGAATGATTAGAAGAGGTCTAGAATGGACTCGAGGAAAGGATTCTAGGATAGGACTCAGATCATACTAGGATAGGACTCTACGATAAGTCTCTAGGATTAGAAAGTAGAATAAGAATAGTCTAGGACTAGGATAGGAATCTATGATAGGACAATAGGAACAGACTCTAGGATGGGATACAAGAATATGTCTGAAGAAAAGGACTCTAGGAATGAACACTCGGATAGGGCTCTAGAATAGGACTCTAGGGTAGGAATGAGATGAGACACAAGGATAGGACACTGGGATTAGATTTGGATAGGATTCTAGCATAAGCCTCTGCAATAGGACTCTGGGATAGTGCTCAAGGATAGGACTCTAGGATATGATTCTAGCATTGGATTAGAATATGTCTAGGATAGCACTAGGATAGGAATAAGGATAAGACTAACATAGGACACTAACATGAGTCTGTGGGATATGTCTTTATATTTGAACGAGGACATCAGTCTAGGATAAGACTCTAAGATAGGACTTTAGTAGAGGACACTAGGATTGGGTTAGGATAGGACTAGGAGAGGAATCTATGATAGGTCACTACGAAAAGAATCTGGGATAAGACACAAGAATACGTCTATCACATAGGTCTCTAGCAAAGGACACTACGATAGGACTCTAGGATAGGACTGATAAAGGACACTGGGATGGGACTCAAGGATAAGACTACTACTCTCTTCTGTCATAGTCCTCCAGGATAGGACTCTAGGATAGGACAAGAGTAGGACTAGAATAGGTCTAGGGTATGAATAGGATAGGTCTCTAAGCTACTATAAGTGAAGTACTCTACGATAGATATATAGGGTAGAAGAGTATGGGCGAATTAGTACAGGACTCTAAAATAAGACACTAGAATAGGACCAGGATAGAACTAGGATAAGAGTAGAATAGGACTATAGGATAGGACTCTATGATAGGAAACTAGAGTAGGAATGTGTGATAGCCCTAGGATTGGACTAGGAAATGATTATAAGACAGGACTAGCAGAGGAGCAAACATAGGGCTACGGAAGGACTGTATGATAAGAATGTGGGAGAGGACTCCATAAGAGCTACGATAGGACTTTAGGATACAACCGTAGGATAAGATTAGGATAGGATTTTAGTAGAGGACTTTAGGATTGGAATAGGATAGGATTAGGAAATGTCGAGGATAGAAATATATGATAGGTCATTAGGAAGGGAATCCAGGATAGGACACAAGGTTATGTCTGCAAAATAAGACTCTAGGTAATGACACGAAGATAGGACTCTAGCATAGGACTCTAGGATAGCACTGAAATAAGACACTAGGATAGTACTCCAGGATAAGACTAGGATAGTTCTCTAGGTTAGGACTCTATGATAGGACACTTGTATAGGACTAGGACATGATGCTGGGATAGGACAAGAATAGGAGTATGATAGGTCTAGGATAGTACTAGGATAGGAGTATAAGACAATACATCTTAGTATTCTATGATAGGAATAAAAGATAGGACTGCATGAGGCAACTAAGATAGGACTCTAGGATATGACCCTAGGATTGAACTAGCATAGGACTTTCGTAGAGGACACTAGGATAGAACTAGGACACGATTCTAGGAGAGGACTCTATGATAGGACTCTATGATAGGACTGTACGAGAGCCCTAGCATTGGACTAGGAGTGGAGTATAAGACAGGAATAGGATAGGAACTTAGGAGAGAACTAGAATAGCACTATTATAAGACCACGATAGAACTAGAGTATGACAAGGATAGGATTAGGATAAGGCTAAGATAGCACTAGGAGAACACTAGGATAGGACTGAGACTGGATACTAGTATCAGACTCCAGGAAAAGACAGCGATACAAATAGGATAGCACTCTTCGATATGACTAGGATTAATCTCTAGGATAGGACTCTAGGATAGGACCAGAATACGATGAGAAAAGGAGTACAACAACATAGCATTTAAGGATAGGACTATAGGATATGACTCTAAGATAGGTCTATGGGAGAGGACTCTTAGAAAGGACTAGGATAGGATTAGACTAGAACTCTGTGTTAGGACTAAATAGCAAACTGGGACAGGACTCTAGGTTAGGGTTAAGATTGGAATAGCATAGGACTCTAGGATAATTCACTAGCATAAGAAGAGAATATGACTAGGACTGGAATCGCCGCCAGAAACGTGTATAGTGACTAGGAAAGGATTCTAGGGTAGGACACAATCAATGGATTGTAGGATAGGACTCTCAGAAAGGATACTAGGATAGGACTCGAGGATGGGACTCTAGCATATCACTACAGGCTAAGACTAGTATACGACTGTAGGATAGGCCTACAGGATAGGACTAGTATAGGAGTATTTTATAGGACAATAATAGTACTAGGATAGGACTCTACTATAAGACTGTAGGAAAGGATGCAGTGACACCACTATGTTAGGACTCTAGGATATGTCTCTAGGATAGGACTAGTATAGGACTCTAGGAAAGGAATTTAGGATCGGACTCTATGATAGGCCGAGGAAAGGACGATGGGATAGTTTTATAGGATAGGACTATTGGATAGGACTAGGATAGCAGGAGAGAATAGGACTAAGACAGGACAATAGGGTAGTTCTATAGGATTGAAAGTAGGGTAGGTCTGTAGGATAGAACTCTCGGAGAAGTTTAGCATAGGACTCTAGGATCAATCTGTACGATAGCACTAGGGAAGGCCTTGGATACTATACAATAGGACACTATGATAGGACTCTAGGAAAGGACTCTAGTATAATATGTGGCTAAGACTAAGATAGGACTCTAGGGTGAGACTCAAGAATAGGACACTGGGATAGGGTTCAGGTGTCTAATATACTAATCTAGGATAAGACACTAAGATACAACTCTAGGATAGAATTCCAGCATAAGATTGCAGGATTGGACAGTCGTTTAGGAGTCTCTGATAGGATTCTAAGATAGGACTCTGGATAGGACAGAGATAGGATACTAGGATAGGACTGTAGCCTAGTTCTAGCAATAGGACTGTAGAATAGGTTGGTAGGATAGTACTAGGATAGGACTCTGGTAATGGACTCTCAGATATGACTAGGATAGATATAGGATAGGATGAGGCTAGGACTGTAGGATTGGAATTGGATAGGAGTATAGGATAGGTCTAGCATAGTACTATCCTAGGACTATAAATTAGGATGTTAGAACACCAGGATAGGACTATAGGATCGGTCTAAGTTAAGACCCAAGGATAGGACTTTGGAAAGACTCTAGGAGAGGACTAGGACAGAACTCTAGGATAGGCATCTCAGACAGGATTAGGATGGAACTGTAGGATAGGAAACTAAGTTAGGACTTTAGGATAGGAATAGGATAGATTATAGGATTGACCTTTGGAGAGTACTCTAGGTTGGGTCAGGATAGCACTCAAGCCTGGACTCTCAGATACTATTAGGATAGAACTAGGATAGGATGAGGATAAGACTGTAGGTTAGGACTAGGATAGGACGATAGCATAGGACTAGCATTGGAGTAGGAGATGACTACAAGTTAGAATGATATGGTAGAATTTTAGGATAGGACTATAGGATCGGTGTAAGTTAAGACTCAAGGATAGGACTCTAGGAAACATGCTGGGATAGGACTAGGACAGTACTCTAGAATAGGTATTTCAGATACGATTAGGATGGAAATCTAGGACAGGAATCTAAGGTAAGACTCAATGATAGGAATAGGATAGGACTCTAGGAGAGGACTCTATGATAGTACTAGGTTAGGAGTCTCCAATAGGATCCTAGGATAGGACTATAGGTGAATACTGTAGGATAGGAATAGGATATGTGACTCGTATTGGGAGCTAGGATAGTACTAGGACAGGACTCTAGAATAGGACACTAGGAAAGGGTTAGCATAGGTCTAGAATAGGACTACGATAGGTAGGTACGAGAGGACTGGGATAAGACAGGTATAGGAGTAGGATAGATCTATGATCGAACTAGGATAGGACCTTTGATAGGAATACGATGGATTAAGTAGAAGACATTCGGATAGATTCTAGGATTAGACTGTAGTATAGGAATGCAGGATAGGACTCTAGGATAGGACAAAGATAGAACTCTTGGATAGGCTCTAGGTTTGGACTAGGATACGACTCTTGCATAGGACTCGGAGAGGACTTGAATAGGACTACGATAGGACATTGTAAGAGGTCTGGGATAAAACAAGTACAGGACCAGGATAGATCTATGATTGAATTAGGATTGGGCTCCAAATAGGAATACAATGGTATTAGCATTGCACTATAAGATAGATTATAGTATTGCACTGTAGGATAGCACTCCAGGATAGGACTCTACGACAAGCTCTAGGTTAGGACTTCGATAGGACCATAAGTTAAGATTAGAATAGGACTAGAATAGGACAAGGAAAGGATTATATGATAGGACTAGCTTAATATAAGAATAAGGCCAGGGTAGGTCTCTGATGGAAATAGGACACTACCAGCTTAAGACTCTAAGATACGACTGTGGTATAGGATTCATGGATAGGAATCTAGGATAAGACTTTAGGATAGGTGTGGGATAGAGTATAGAGAAGCACTGTAGGATAGGACTTGAATAGGATTCTAGGATATCATTAGGATAAGAGCATAGGTTAGGACTTTAGGATAGGACGAAGTTAGAAGTATGGTATAGCTCTATTATATTGAATTATAGGATAGCTCTCTAGGATAGGACTACAGTTTAGGAGAAGAATTGGACTCTACAATAAGACTCTAGGAAAGGACTCTATGAGAGAATTAGGATAGGTCTCTTGAATACCTCTCTTGGATTGGACAAATGTAGGACTCTGCAATAGTACTGTAGAATAGGACTCAGATAGTACTAGGATATATCTATTGGAGAGAACTATAGGAAAGGACTAGGATAGGGCTCTAGGATAGGAGTCTCCAATAGGACTGGGATATGAATTGGATAGGAATAGCATAGGAGTATAAGACAGGACTAGGAAGGACTAGGATACTACCCTAGTATAGCACTAGGGTAGGATGGGTATAGGGCCAGTATAGGACTAGGGTTTGAATAGGATAGTGCTAGAATAAGACTAAGGTAGGGCTAGGATAGGTCTAGGATATCACTAGGATAAGATTAGGATAGGAATCTAGAATAAGACTCTAGGAAAAGAAAGGAATGGGAGTAGGATAGGACAAGGAGATGTCTCTAGGGTAGATTAGGAAAATAATTTAGTATAGGACTCCAAGATAGGACTAGGATAGGATTGGGATTGGACTGTAGATTAGGGCTGTGATGTGACTAGGAAAGAGCTAGTTTAAGATAAGGATAGTACAGAAGCATAGAGCTAGGAGAAGGATAGGGCTAGGATAGTACGAGTATAGCTTTAGAACATAGTACTAGGGTAGGAATAGAGCATAGCACTAAGATAGGACTCTCTGACAGGACTAGAAAAGGACTATATGATACTAACAGGATAAGGTAAACATGGTTTAAGGTAGGAAAAGGGTAGGACTCTAGGATAGTTCTGTAGCATAGGAGTCTAAGATAGGATTCATGTAAAGGTCTCTAGGATAGGACTAGTAGAGGACAATAGGATATTATTCCAGGATAGGGAGGATAGGATAGAATTCCTGGTATTGACACTAGGGTAGGCCTCTAGGATTGGAATCGAGGATGAGATTGGAGGAAAAAATTCTATTATACCCCTACGGGACTGGACAGTAGAATAGGAAAATGGAATAGGAATGGAAGATATGACTCTAGGACAGGACTTTACGATAGGACTAGGGGAGGACTAGGATATGACTCTAGAATAGGCTTCTACTATAGGAGTCTACATTAGGACACTAAGATTGGACTCTATGACAGGTCTAAGATAGGAATCTAGGTTAGGACTCTAGGATAGGATTGGGATTGGACTAGGATAGAAATCAATGATAGGATCAAGGATAGGATTCTAGTTAACGACTCTAGTATAAGACTAGGGTAGCACTGTAAGATATGACACTAGGAATGATTAGAAGAGGTCTAGAATGGACTCGAGGAAAGGATTCTAGGATAGGACTCAGATCATACTAGGATAGGACTCTACGATAAGTCTCTAGGATTAGAAAGTAGAATAAGAATAGTCTAGGACTAGGATAGGAATCTATGATAGGACAATAGGAACTGTGGGCTCTCTCGACTTCCCCTCACTTGGGGGGGGAAGGGGCTTGTCCGCCCCTTCCCGGGTTGGCCCTTTATCGCTCTCACGTGGGAGCGATGGCCACAGGTAGCCTCATCTCTCTCTCGACTTCCCCTCGCTTGGGGGGGGGAAGGGGCTTGTCCGCCCCTTCCCGGGTGGTCCATGATCGCTCACGAGGGAGCGATGGCCACGGGTAGCCTCGGTGGCGTGTGGTCGCAGGGTGCCCCAAAGCCACCAAGAACGACACGGACGCATGGGACCCTGGAGAAAGCCATTAGGGCTTCTGGTTTTTCAAATGAGGAACCTCCCAGATATACCCTAAAGGCGGGCACAAGAGAGGGGCCCCTGATTGGTCCCAAGGGGCTGTCCCTCAAGTGATGTCAGACTTCCTTCTCTTCCGGTTAAAGACAGGAAGGGGAGGGACAGGCTGAGGTCAGCTGTGGCCCCTTAAAGGTGCAGCTGACCCCAACATCTGCTACTCTTTTTTTTTTTTTTTTTTTTTTTAGTAGGGGATGTTGTAAACACACATGTAGGCATAAGGCAAATGCTGACATAAGACATATATATAAATATATAGGGGGCCTCTTCCACAGAGGGAAGGGGTAGGTAAGGTGGCCGTCCATCTGGCTTTGTCCAGAGAAGCTGGAATCCTCAGCTGGTTTCTGCCAAGTGCAGGAAGTTGCAGACCATCAGCCCTCTTTTGGTGGTGAAGTAGAAGTAGGCTGGAGTTCTGGCATCCCTGGTAGTTCACAGTAGCTGATAATTTATACATAAGTGATTAGTAAAACATTCTTTTTATATATAAACATTGAAGCGAAGGTGTTAAACCTTTGCGCCTACTTTTTTTTTTTTTTTTTTTTAGACATTAAGGTTGGGTGTCAAACCCTCAGCTCCTATTTCCCTGTAACGGGACTCCCTTAAACCAAACAGCAGGGAGAGAGGAGTAGAAGAAACATGGTGCAAAATTTCTTTAATTTTTGTACAAAACTGCAAGCGACACTGCCACAGCTAAATATTGCACTTAAAGAAGCGCTTATTCTCTTTAGAAGAGCAGAAGAATTGCAGTATATTCCTTGTTTTCCTGAAGAGAACAAGAAGAGACATTTCTCCAGAGCAAGTGCTCTGGGCTTAGTTTTCCAATCTGTAAAGGCATATACAAGGCTCTGGGGATTTAGTTCAGCGGAAGAGTGCAAGGTCTGGGGCTCCGTCCCCGGCTTGGGGGTGGGGGTGGGGAAACAACAACTATAGGTCAAAGAAGAGAAAAAAAAAAAACCAAGGCAGTTTGGGAGCAGACTGTGGAGTCAGCTTCCTGTAGCCACAGACTGCCACAGTCCATGCAGCTAGCACACGTCGACCTGCATCCTATAAAGCAAAGTATTAATCCTGAGTCAGGAAAATGGAGGTTTGCGCAGTTGTTCCAAGATGACTCTGGTCCCTTGATCTTAAAAGAGTTTATGAGAGCACAGGAGAGAAAGAATAACACCTTTTTTTTTTCTTTTGGCTTGGAGTTTGGTGATAAGAGTAACACCTGCCTCCAGGCTGTTTAGTGATGAGTCAGACCTGCCTCCAGGCCCTTTACTGTGACTCCACCCACAAGCTGCAAAGAACAGTTTAACATTAAGAATTAGAGTCAGATTAGTAATCAAAAGGCAAGTAACTTTGAAACCACGTTTTACCAACACACACGGACAGACATACTGATACTTGTGCGTTTTGAAGCATGCTTAGATTTTTTTTTTTTTTTTTTAAATTGGCCATGTAAGTTTTCTGGAATTCCAGTGGCAAATGGTATTATTTTGCCCATAATAGAACCACGTGGTTGATAAAAACAAAAGGAAACCTCTCCTCACTCAACAGAAACACTCACAGACTCACAGATGCATGTTGTACACTCACAATACCTCTATGCACGTTGCCACCGGCGCTAGGCTCCATGAGGCCTGCGCTTTCTGAGATCCGAACAATGCCAGGCCGTGACCCCCTGCGGCTCCCGTTGCCGCCTTGGGTCCCGCGTTCCCGGAGGCCAGCGCCCATTGCGCGTGGCTGCTCCCTACTTGGGACTTTAAAAGTCCCGGGCGGGGGCCCTGGGCTAGACTGCCGCTGCTGCCTCGCCTGGCGCCCAGAGGCGCGAAGCTGCAAGCCCATCTCCTAGGGTTGCAGAATTCTCTCAGCCCTTGGTCAGAGTGCCATTGATCCAATCCGGCCTCTTGGGACGCGGATTGATTCTGCTCTGCCCCATCGCCGTGGATGGGGGTACCACACGCTCCGGATTACTCACTCCATCCTTCCCGAAGGCTACCGACAGCTCCGATTGCTTTTCTCGTGGGCATCCTGCCCCACGCCGGGCCGCCAATTTGTGGGCTCTCTCGACTTCCCCTCACTTGGGGGGGGAAGGGGCTTGTCCGCCCCTTCCCGGGTTGGCCCTTTATCGCTCTCACGTGGGAGCGATGGCCACAGGTAGCCTCATCTCTCTCTCGACTTCCCCTCGCTTGGGGGGGGGAAGGGGCTTGTCCGCCCCTTCCCGGGTGGTCCATGATCGCTCACGAGGGAGCGATGGCCACGGGTAGCCTCGGTGGCGTGTGGTCGCAGGGTGCCCCAAAGCCACCAAGAACGACACGGACGCATGGGACCCTGGAGAAAGCCATTAGGGCTTCTGGTTATTCAAATGAGGAACCTCCCAGATATACCCTAAAGGCGGGCACAAGAGAGGGGCCCCTGATTGGTCCCAAGGGGCTGTCCCTCAAGTGATGTCAGACTTCCTTCTCTTCCGGTTAAAGACAGGAAGGGGAGGGACAGGCTGAGGTCAGCTGTGGCCCCTTAAAGGTGCAGCTGACCCCAACAGGAACAGACTCTAGGATGGGATACAAGAATATGTCTGAAGAAAAGGACTCTAGGAATGAACACTCGGATAGGGCTCTAGAATAGGACTCTAGGGTAGGAATGAGATGAGACACAAGGATAGGACACTGGGATTAGATTTGGATAGGATTCTAGCATAAGCCTCTGCAATAGGACTCTGGGATAGTGCTCAAGGATAGGACTCTAGGATATGATTCTAGCATTGGATTAGAATATGTCTAGGATAGCACTAGGATAGGAATAAGGATAAGACTAACATAGGACACTAACATGAGTCTGTGGGATATGTCTTTATATTTGAACGAGGACATCAGTCTAGGATAAGACTCTAAGATAGGACTTTAGTAGAGGACACTAGGATTGGGTTAGGATAGGACTAGGAGAGGAATCTATGATAGGTCACTACGAAAAGAATCTGGGATAAGACACAAGAATACGTCTATCACATAGGTCTCTAGCAAAGGACACTACGATAGGACTCTAGGATAGGACTGATAAAGGACACTGGGATGGGACTCAAGGATAAGACTACTACTCTCTTCTGTCATAGTCCTCCAGGATAGGACTCTAGGATAGGACAAGAGTAGGACTAGAATAGGTCTAGGGTATGAATAGGATAGGTCTCTAAGCTACTATAAGTGAAGTACTCTACGATAGATATATAGGGTAGAAGAGTATGGGCGAATTAGTACAGGACTCTAAAATAAGACACTAGAATAGGACCAGGATAGAACTAGGATAAGAGTAGAATAGGACTATAGGATAGGACTCTATGATAGGAAACTAGAGTAGGAATGTGTGATAGCCCTAGGATTGGACTAGGAAATGATTATAAGACAGGACTAGCAGAGGAGCAAACATAGGGCTACGGAAGGACTGTATGATAAGAATGTGGGAGAGGACTCCATAAGAGCTAGGATAGGACTTTAGGATACAACCGTAGGATAAGATTAGGATAGGATTTTAGTAGAGGACTTTAGGATTGGAATAGGATAGGATTAGGAAATGTCGAGGATAGAAATATATGATAGGTCATTAGGAAGGGAATCCAGGATAGGACACAAGGTTATGTCTGCAAAATAAGACTCTAGGTAATGACACGAAGATAGGACTCTAGCATAGGACTCTAGGATAGCACTGAAATAAGACACTAGGATAGTACTCCAGGATAAGACTAGGATAGTTCTCTAGGTTAGGACTCTATGATAGGACACTTGTATAGGACTAGGACATGATGCTGGGATAGGACAAGAATAGGAGTATGATAGGTCTAGGATAGTACTAGGATAGGAGTATAAGACAATACATCTTAGTATTCTATGATAGGAATAAAAGATAGGACTGCATGAGGCAACTAAGATAGGACTCTAGGATATGACCCTAGGATTGAACTAGCATAGGACTTTCGTAGAGGACACTAGGATAGAACTAGGACACGATTCTAGGAGAGGACTCTATGATAGGACTCTATGATAGGACTGTACGAGAGCCCTAGCATTGGACTAGGAGTGGAGTATAAGACAGGAATAGGATAGGAACTTAGGAGAGAACTAGAATAGCACTATTATAAGACCACGATAGAACTAGAGTATGACAAGGATAGGATTAGGATAAGACTAAGATAGCACTAGGAGAACACTAGGATAGGACTGAGACTGGATTCTAGTATCAGACTCCAGGAAAAGACAGCGATACAAATAGGATAGCACTCTTCGATATGACTAGGATTAATCTCTAGGATAGGACTCTAGGATAGGACCAGAATACGATGAGAAAAGGAGTACAACAACATAGCATTTAAGGATAGGACTATAGGATATGACTCTAAGATAGGTCTATGGGAGAGGACTCTTAGAAAGGACTAGGATAAGATTAGACTAGAACTCTGTGTTAGGACTAAATAGCAAACTGGGACAGGACTCTAGGTTAGGGTTAAGATTGGAATAGCATAGGACTCTAGGATAATTCACTAGCATAAGAAGAGAATATGACTAGGACTGGAATCGCCGCCAGAAACGTGTATAGTGACTAGGAAAGGATTCTAGGGTAGGACACAATCAATGGATTGTAGGATAGGACTCTCAGAAAGGATACTAGGATAGGACTCGAGGATGGGACTCTAGCATATCACTACAGGCTAAGACTAGTATACGACTGTAGGATAGGCCTACAGGATAGGACTAGTATAGGAGTATTTTATAGGACAATAATAGTACTAGGATAGGACTCTACTATAAGACTGTAGGAAAGGATGCAGTGACACCACTATGTTAGGACTCTAGGATACGTCTCTAGGATAGGACTAGTATAGGACTCTAGGAAAGGAATTTAGGATCGGACTCTATGATAGGCCGAGGAAAGGACGATGGGATAGTTTTATAGGATAGGACTATTGGATAGGACTAGGATAGCAGGAGAGAATAGGACTAAAACAGGACAATAGGGTAGTTCTATAGGATTGAAAGTAGGGTAGGTCTGTAGGATAGAACTCTCGGAGAAGTTTAGCATAGGACTCTAGGATCAATCTGTACGATAGCACTAGGGAAGGCCTTGGATACTATACAATAGGACACTATGATAGGACTCTAGGAAAGGACTCTAGTATAATATGTGGCTAAGACTAAGATAGGACTCTAGGGTGAGACTCAAGAATAGGACACTGGGATAGGGTTCAGGTGTCTAATATACTAATCTAGGATAAGACACTAAGATACAACTCTAGGATAGAATTCCAGCATAAGATTGCAGGATTGGACAGTCGTTTAGGAGACTCTGATAGGATTCTAAGATAGGACTCTGGATAGGACAGAGATAGGATACTAGGATAGGACTGTAGCCTAGTTCTAGCAATAGGACTGTAGAATAGGTTGGTAGGATAGTACTAGGATAGGACTCTGGTAATGGACTCTCAGATATGACTAGCATAGATATAGGATAGGATGAGGCTAGGACTGTAGGATTGGAATTGGATAGGAGTATAGGATAGGTCTAGCATAGTCCTATCCTAGGACTATAAATTAGGATGTTAGAACACCAGGATAGGACTATAGGATCGGTCTAAGTTAAGACCCAAGGATAGGACTTTGGAAAGACTCTAGGAGAGGACTAGGACAGAACTCTAGGATAGGCATCTCAGACAGGATTAGGATGGAACTGTAGGATAGGAAACTAAGTTAGGACTTTAGGATAGGAATAGGATAGATTATAGGATTGACCTTTGGAGAGTACTCTAGGTTAGGTCAGGATAGCACTCAAGCCTGGACTCTCAGATACTATTAGGATAGAACTAGGATAGGATGAGGATAAGACTGTAGGTTAGGACTAGGATAGGACGATAGCATAGGACTAGCATTGGAGTAGGAGATGACTACAAGTTAGAATGATATGGTAGAATTTTAGGATAGGACTATAGGATCGGTGTAAGTTAAGACTCAAGGATAGGACTCTAGGAAACATGCTGGGATAGGACTAGGACAGTACTCTAGAATAGGTATTTCAGATACGATTAGGATGGAAATCTAGGACAGGAATCTAAGGTAAGACTCAATGATAGGAATAGGATAGGACTCTAGGAGAGGACTCTATGATAGTACTAGGTTAGGAGTCTCCAATAGGATCCTAGGATAGGACTATAGGTGAATACTGTAGGATAGGAATAGGATATGTGACTCGTATTGGGAGCTAGGATAGTACTAGGACAGGACTCTAGAATAGGACACTAGGAAAGGGTTAGCATAGGTCTAGAATAGGACTACGATAGGTAGGTACGAGAGGACTGGGATAAGACAGGTATAGGAGTAGGATAGATCTATGATCGAACTAGGATAGGACCTTTGATAGGAATACGATGGATTAAGTAGAAGACATTCGGATAGATTCTAGGATTAGACTGTAGTATAGGAATGCAGGATAGGACTCTAGGATAGGACAAAGATAGAACTCTTGGATAGGCTCTAGGTTTGGACTAGGATACGACTCTTGCATAGGACTCGGAGAGGACTTGAATAGGACTACGATAGGACATTGTAAGAGGTCTGGGATAAAACAAGTACAGGACCAGGATAGATCTATGATTGAATTAGGATTGGGCTCCAAATAGGAATACAATGGTATTAGCATTGCACTATAAGATAGATTATAGTATTGCACTGTAGGATAGCACTCCAGGATAGGACTCTACGACAAGCTCTAGGTTAGGACTTCGATAGGACCATAAGTTAAGATTAGAATAGGACTAGAATAGGACAAGGAAAGGATTATATGATAGGACTAGCTTAATATAAGAATAAGGCCAGGGTAGGTCTCTGATGGAAATAGGACACTACCAGCTTAAGACTCTAAGATACGACTGTGGTATAGGATTCATGGATAGGAATCTAGGATAAGACTTTAGGATAGGTGTGGGATAGAGTATAGAGAAGCACTGTAGGATAGGACTTGAATAGGATTCTAGGATATCATTAGGATAAGAGCATAGGTTAGGACTTTAGGATAGGACGAAGTTAGAAGTATGGTATAGCTCTATTATATTGAATTATAGGATAGCTCTCTAGGATAGGACTACAGTTTAGGAGAAGAATTGGACTCTACAATAAGACTCTAGGAAAGGACTCTATGAGAGAATTAGGATAGGTCTCTTGAATACCTCTCTTGGATTGGACAAATGTAGGACTCTGCAATAGTACTGTAGAATAGGACTCAGATAGTACTAGGATATATCTATTGGAGAGAACTATAGGAAAGGACTAGGATAGGGCTCTAGGATAGGAGTCTCCAATAGGACTGGGATATGAATTGGATAGGAATAGCATAGGAGTATAAGACAGGACTAGGAAGGACTAGGATACTACCCTAGTATAGCACTAGGGTAGGATGGGTATAGGGCCAGTATAGGACTAGGGTTTGAATAGGATAGTGCTAGAATAAGACTAAGGTAGGGCTAGGATAGGTCTAGGATATCACTAGGATAAGATTAGGATAGGAATCTAGAATAAGACTCTAGGAAAAGAAAGGAATGGGAGTAGGATAGGACAAGGAGATGTCTCTAGGGTAGATTAGGAAAATAATTTAGTATAGGACTCCAAGATAGGACTAGGATAGGATTGGGATTGGACTGTAGATTAGGGCTGTGATGTGACTAGGAAAGAGCTAGTTTAAGATAAGGATAGTACAGAAGCATAGAGCTAGGAGAAGGATAGGGCTAGGATAGTACGAGTATAGCTTTAGAACATAGTACTAGGGTAGGAATAGAGCATAGCACTAAGATAGGACTCTCTGACAGGACTAGAAAAGGACTATATGATACTAACAGGATAAGGTAAACATGGTTTAAGGTAGGAAAAGGGTAGGACTCTAGGATAGTTCTGTAGCATAGGAGTCTAAGATAGGATTCATGTAAAGGTCTCTAGGATAGGACTAGTAGAGGACAATAGGATATTATTCCAGGATAGGGAGGATAGGATAGAATTCCTGGTATTGACACTAGGGTAGGCCTCTAGGATTGGAATCGAGGATGAGATTGGAGGAAAAAATTCTATTATACCCCTACGGGACTGGACAGTAGAATAGGAAAATGGAATAGGAATGGAAGATATGACTCTAGGACAGGACTTTACGATAGGACTAGGGGAGGACTAGGATATGACTCTAGAATAGGCTTCTACTATAGGAGTCTACATTAGGACACTAAGATTGGACTCTATGACAGGTCTAAGATAGGAATCTAGGTTAGGACTCTAGGATAGGATTGGGATTGGACTAGGATAGAAATCAATGATAGGATCAAGGATAGGATTCTAGTTAACGACTCTAGTATAAGACTAGGGTAGCACTGTAAGATATGACACTAGGAATGATTAGAAGAGGTCTAGAATGGACTCGAGGAAAGGATTCTAGGATAGGACTCAGATCATACTAGGATAGGACTCTACGATAAGTCTCTAGGATTAGAAAGTAGAATAAGAATAGTCTAGGACTAGGATAGGAATCTATGATAGGACAATAGGAACAGACTCTAGGATGGGATACAAGAATATGTCTGAAGAAAAGGACTCTAGGAATGAACACTCGGATAGGGCTCTAGAATAGGACTCTAGGGTAGGAATGAGATGAGACACAAGGATAGGACACTGGGATTAGATTTGGATAGGATTCTAGCATAAGCATCTGCAATAGGACTCTGGGATAGTGCTCAAGGATAGGACTCTAGGATATGATTCTAGCATTGGATTAGAATATGTCTAGGATAGCACTAGGATAGGAATAAGGATAAGACTAACATAGGACACTAACATGAGTCTGTGGGATATGTCTTTATATTTGAACGAGGACATCAGTCTAGGATAAGACTCTAAGATAGGACTTTAGTAGAGGACACTAGGATTGGGTTAGGATAGGACTAGGAGAGGAATCTATGATAGGTCACTACGAAAAGAATCTGGGATAAGACACAAGAATACGTCTATCACATAGGTCTCTAGCAAAGGACACTACGATAGGACTCTAGGATAGGACTGATAAAGGACACTGGGATGGGACTCAAGGATAAGACTACTACTCTCTTCTGTCATAGTCCTCCAGGATAGGACTCTAGGATAGGACAAGAGTAGGACTAGAATAGGTCTAGGGTATGAATAGGATAGGTCTCTAAGCTACTATAAGTGAAGTACTCTACGATAGATATATAGGGTAGAAGAGTATGGGCGAATTAGTACAGGACTCTAAAATAAGACACTAGAATAGGACCAGGATAGAACTAGGATAAGAGTAGAATAGGACTATAGGATAGGACTCTATGATAGGAAACTAGAGTAGGAATGTGTGATAGCCCTAGGATTGGACTAGGAAATGATTATAAGACAGGACTAGCAGAGGAGCAAACATAGGGCTACGGAAGGACTGTATGATAAGAATGTGGGAGAGGACTCCATAAGAGCTAGGATAGGACTTTAGGATACAACCGTAGGATAAGATTAGGATAGGATTTTAGTAGAGGACTTTAGGATTGGAATAGGATAGGATTAGGAAATGTCGAGGATAGAAATATATGATAGGTCATTAGGAAGGGAATCCAGGATAGGACACAAGGTTATGTCTGCAAAATAAGACTCTAGGTAATGACACGAAGATAGGACTCTAGCATAGGACTCTAGGATAGCACTGAAATAAGACACTAGGATAGTACTCCAGGATAAGACTAGGATAGTTCTCTAGGTTAGGACTCTATGATAGGACACTTGTATAGGACTAGGACATGATGCTGGGATAGGACAAGAATAGGAGTATGATAGGTCTAGGATAGTACTAGGATAGGAGTATAAGACAATACATCTTAGTATTCTATGATAGGAATAAAAGATAGGACTGCATGAGGCAACTAAGATAGGACTCTAGGATATGACCCTAGGATTGAACTAGCATAGGACTTTCGTAGAGGACACTAGGATAGAACTAGGACACGATTCTAGGAGAGGACTCTATGATAGGACTCTATGATAGGACTGTACGAGAGCCCTAGCATTGGACTAGGAGTGGAGTATAAGACAGGAATAGGATAGGAACTTAGGAGAGAACTAGAATAGCACTATTATAAGACCACGATAGAACTAGAGTATGACAAGGATAGGATTAGGATAAGGCTAAGATAGCACTAGGAGAACACTAGGATAGGACTGAGACTGGATTCTAGTATCAGACTCCAGGAAAAGACAGCGATACAAATAGGATAGCACTCTTCGATATGACTAGGATTAATCTCTAGGATAGGACTCTAGGATAGGACCAGAATACGATGAGAAAAGGAGTACAACAACATAGCATTTAAGGATAGGACTATAGGATATGACTCTAAGATAGGTCTATGGGAGAGGACTCTTAGAAAGGACTAGGATAAGATTAGACTAGAACTCTGTGTTAGGACTAAATAGCAAACTGGGACAGGACTCTAGGTTAGGGTTAAGATTGGAATAGCATAGGACTCTAGGATAATTCACTAGCATAAGAAGAGAATATGACTAGGACTGGAATCGCCGCCAGAAACGTGTATAGTGACTAGGAAAGGATTCTAGGGTAGGACACAATCAATGGATTGTAGGATAGGACTCTCAGAAAGGATACTAGGATAGGACTCGAGGATGGGACTCTAGCATATCACTACAGGCTAAGACTAGTATACGACTGTAGGATAGGCCTACAGGATAGGACTAGTATAGGAGTATTTTATAGGACAATAATAGTACTAGGATAGGACTCTACTATAAGACTGTAGGAAAGGATGCAGTGACACCACTATGTTAGGACTCTAGGATATGTCTCTAGGATAGGACTAGTATAGGACTCTAGGAAAGGAATTTAGGATCGGACTCTATGATAGGCCGAGGAAAGGACGATGGGATAGTTTTATAGGATAGGACTATTGGATAGGACTAGGATAGCAGGAGAGAATAGGACTAAGACAGGACAATAGGGTAGTTCTATAGGATTGAAAGTAGGGTAGGTCTGTAGGATAGAACTCTCGGAGAAGTTTAGCATAGGACTCTAGGATCAATCTGTACGATAGCACTAGGGAAGGCCTTGGATACTATACAATAGGACACTATGATAGGACTCTAGGAAAGGACTCTAGTATAATATGTGGCTAAGACTAAGATAGGACTCTAGGGTGAGACTCAAGAATAGGACACTGGGATAGGGTTCAGGTGTCTAATATACTAATCTAGGATAAGACACTAAGATACAACTCTAGGATAGAATTCCAGCATAAGATTGCAGGATTGGACAGTCGTTTAGGAGACTCTGATAGGATTCTAAGATAGGACTCTGGATAGGACAGAGATAGGATACTAGGATAGGACTGTAGCCTAGTTCTAGCAATAGGACTGTAGAATAGGTTGGTAGGATAGTACTAGGATAGGACTCTGGTAATGGACTCTCAGATATGACTAGCATAGATATAGGATAGGATGAGGCTAGGACTGTAGGATTGGAATTGGATAGGAGTATAGGATAGGTCTAGCATAGTACTATCCTAGGACTATAAATTAGGATGTTAGAACACCAGGATAGGACTATAGGATCGGTCTAAGTTAAGACCCAAGGATAGGACTTTGGAAAGACTCTAGGAGAGGACTAGGACAGAACTCTAGGATAGGCATCTCAGACAGGATTAGGATGGAACTGTAGGATAGGAAACTAAGTTAGGACTTTAGGATAGGAATAGGATAGATTATAGGATTGACCTTTGGAGAGTACTCTAGGTTAGGTCAGGATAGCACTCAAGCCTGGACTCTCAGATACTATTAGGATAGAACTAGGATAGGATGAGGATAAGACTGTAGGTTAGGACTAGGATAGGACGATAGCATAGGACTAGCATTGGAGTAGGAGATGACTACAAGTTAGAATGATATGGTAGAATTTTAGGATAGGACTATAGGATCGGTGTAAGTTAAGACTCAAGGATAGGACTCTAGGAAACATGCTGGGATAGGACTAGGACAGTACTCTAGAATAGGTATTTCAGATACGATTAGGATGGAAATCTAGGACAGGAATCTAAGGTAAGACTCAATGATAGGAATAGGATAGGACTCTAGGAGAGGACTCTATGATAGTACTAGGTTAGGAGTCTCCAATAGGATCCTAGGATAGGACTATAGGTGAATACTGTAGGATAGGAATAGGATATGTGACTCGTATTGGGAGCTAGGATAGTACTAGGACAGGACTCTAGAATAGGACACTAGGAAAGGGTTAGCATAGGTCTAGAATAGGACTACGATAGGTAGGTACGAGAGGACTGGGATAAGACAGGTATAGGAGTAGGATAGATCTATGATCGAACTAGGATAGGACCTTTGATAGGAATACGATGGATTAAGTAGAAGACATTCGGATAGATTCTAGGATTAGACTGTAGTATAGGAATGCAGGATAGGACTCTAGGATAGGACAAAGATAGAACTCTTGGATAGGCTCTAGGTTTGGACTAGGATACGACTCTTGCATAGGACTCGGAGAGGACTTGAATAGGACTACGATAGGACATTGTAAGAGGTCTGGGATAAAACAAGTACAGGACCAGGATAGATCTATGATTGAATTAGGATTGGGCTCCAAATAGGAATACAATGGTATTAGCATTGCACTATAAGATAGATTATAGTATTGCACTGTAGGATAGCACTCCAGGATAGGACTCTACGACAAGCTCTAGGTTAGGACTTCGATAGGACCATAAGTTAAGATTAGAATAGGACTAGAATAGGACAAGGAAAGGATTATATGATAGGACTAGCTTAATATAAGAATAAGGCTAGGGTAGGTCTCTGATGGAAATAGGACACTACCAGCTTAAGACTCTAAGATACGACTGTGGTATAGGATTCATGGATAGGAATCTAGGATAAGACTTTAGGATAGGTGTGGGATAGAGTATAGAGAAGCACTGTAGGATAGGACTTGAATAGGATTCTAGGATATCATTAGGATAAGAGCATAGGTTAGGACTTTAGGATAGGACGAAGTTAGAAGTATGGTATAGCTCTATTATATTGAATTATAGGATAGCTCTCTAGGATAGGACTACAGTTTAGGAGAAGAATTGGACTCTACAATAAGACTCTAGGAAAGGACTCTATGAGAGAATTAGGATAGGTCTCTTGAATACCTCTCTTGGATTGGACAAATGTAGGACTCTGCAATAGTACTGTAGAATAGGACTCAGATAGTACTAGGATATATCTATTGGAGAGAACTATAGGAAAGGACTAGGATAGGGCTCTAGGATAGGAGTCTCCAATAGGACTGGGATATGAATTGGATAGGAATAGCATAGGAGTATAAGACAGGACTAGGAAGGACTAGGATACTACCCTAGTATAGCACTAGGGTAGGATGGGTATAGGGCCAGTATAGGACTAGGGTTTGAATAGGATAGTGCTAGAATAAGACTAAGGTAGGGCTAGGATAGGTCTAGGATATCACTAGGATAAGATTAGGATAGGAATCTAGAATAAGACTCTAGGAAAAGAAAGGAATGGGAGTAGGATAGGACAAGGAGATGTCTCTAGGGTAGATTAGGAAAATAATTTAGTATAGGACTCCAAGATAGGACTAGGATAGGATTGGGATTGGACTGTAGATTAGGGCTGTGATGTGACTAGGAAAGAGCTAGTTTAAGATAAGGATAGTACAGAAGCATAGAGCTAGGAGAAGGATAGGGCTAGGATAGTACGAGTATAGCTTTAGAACATAGTACTAGGGTAGGAATAGAGCATAGCACTAAGATAGGACTCTCTGACAGGACTAGAAAAGGACTATATGATACTAACAGGATAAGGTAAACATGGTTTAAGGTAGGAAAAGGGTAGGACTCTAGGATAGTTCTGTAGCATAGGAGTCTAAGATAGGATTCATGTAAAGGTCTCTAGGATAGGACTAGTAGAGGACAATAGGATATTATTCCAGGATAGGGAGGATAGGATAGAATTCCTGGTATTGACACTAGGGTAGGCCTCTAGGATTGGAATCGAGGATGAGATTGGAGGAAAAAATTCTATTATACCCCTACGGGACTGGACAGTAGAATAGGAAAATGGAATAGGAATGGAAGATATGACTCTAGGACAGGACTTTACGATAGGACTAGGGGAGGACTAGGATATGACTCTAGAATAGGCTTCTACTATAGGAGTCTACATTAGGACACTAAGATTGGACTCTATGACAGGTCTAAGATAGGAATCTAGGTTAGGACTCTAGGATAGGATTGGGATTGGACTAGGATAGAAATCAATGATAGGATCAAGGATAGGATTCTAGTTAACGACTCTAGTATAAGACTAGGGTAGCACTGTAAGATATGACACTAGGAATGATTAGAAGAGGTCTAGAATGGACTCGAGGAAAGGATTCTAGGATAGGACTCAGATCATACTAGGATAGGACTCTACGATAAGTCTCTAGGATTAGAAAGTAGAATAAGAATAGTCTAGGACTAGGATAGGAATCTATGATAGGACAATAGGAACAGACTCTAGGATGGGATACAAGAATATGTCTGAAGAAAAGGACTCTAGGAATGAACACTCGGATAGGGCTCTAGAATAGGACTCTAGGGTAGGAATGAGATGAGACACAAGGATAGGACACTGGGATTAGATTTGGATAGGATTCTAGCATAAGCCTCTGCAATAGGACTCTGGGATAGTGCTCAAGGATAGGACTCTAGGATATGATTCTAGCATTGGATTAGAATATGTCTAGGATAGCACTAGGATAGGAATAAGGATAAGACTAACATAGGACACTAACATGAGTCTGTGGGATATGTCTTTATATTTGAACGAGGACATCAGTCTAGGATAAGACTCTAAGATAGGACTTTAGTAGAGGACACTAGGATTGGGTTAGGATAGGACTAGGAGAGGAATCTATGATAGGTCACTACGAAAAGAATCTGGGATAAGACACAAGAATACGTCTATCACATAGGTCTCTAGCAAAGGACACTACGATAGGACTCTAGGATAGGACTGATAAAGGACACTGGGATGGGACTCAAGGATAAGACTACTACTCTCTTCTGTCATAGTCCTCCAGGATAGGACTCTAGGATAGGACAAGAGTAGGACTAGAATAGGTCTAGGGTATGAATAGGATAGGTCTCTAAGCTACTATAAGTGAAGTACTCTACGATAGATATATAGGGTAGAAGAGTATGGGCGAATTAGTACAGGACTCTAAAATAAGACACTAGAATAGGACCAGGATAGAACTAGGATAAGAGTAGAATAGGACTATAGGATAGGACTCTATGATAGGAAACTAGAGTAGGAATGTGTGATAGCCCTAGGATTGGACTAGGAAATGATTATAAGACAGGACTAGCAGAGGAGCAAACATAGGGCTACGGAAGGACTGTATGATAAGAATGTGGGAGAGGACTCCATAAGAGCTAGGATAGGACTTTAGGATACAACCGTAGGATAAGATTAGGATAGGATTTTAGTAGAGGACTTTAGGATTGGAATAGGATAGGATTAGGAAATGTCGAGGATAGAAATATATGATAGGTCATTAGGAAGGGAATCCAGGATAGGACACAAGGTTATGTCTGCAAAATAAGACTCTAGGTAATGACACGAAGATAGGACTCTAGCATAGGACTCTAGGATAGCACTGAAATAAGACACTAGGATAGTACTCCAGGATAAGACTAGGATAGTTCTCTAGGTTAGGACTCTATGATAGGACACTTGTATAGGACTAGGACATGATGCTGGGATAGGACAAGAATAGGAGTATGATAGGTCTAGGATAGTACTAGGATAGGAGTATAAGACAATACATCTTAGTATTCTATGATAGGAATAAAAGATAGGACTGCATGAGGCAACTAAGATAGGACTCTAGGATATGACCCTAGGATTGAACTAGCATAGGACTTTCGTAGAGGACACTAGGATAGAACTAGGACACGATTCTAGGAGAGGACTCTATGATAGGACTCTATGATAGGACTGTACGAGAGCCCTAGCATTGGACTAGGAGTGGAGTATAAGACAGGAATAGGATAGGAACTTAGGAGAGAACTAGAATAGCACTATTATAAGACCACGATAGAACTAGAGTATGACAAGGATAGGATTAGGATAAGGCTAAGATAGCACTAGGAGAACACTAGGATAGGACTGAGACTGGATTCTAGTATCAGACTCCAGGAAAAGACAGCGATACAAATAGGATAGCACTCTTCGATATGACTAGGATTAATCTCTAGGATAGGACTCTAGGATAGGACCAGAATACGATGAGAAAAGGAGTACAACAACATAGCATTTAAGGATAGGACTATAGGATATGACTCTAAGATAGGTCTATGGGAGAGGACTCTTAGAAAGGACTAGGATAAGATTAGACTAGAACTCTGTGTTAGGACTAAATAGCAAACTGGGACAGGACTCTAGGTTAGGGTTAAGATTGGAATAGCATAGGACTCTAGGATAATTCACTAGCATAAGAAGAGAATATGACTAGGACTGGAATCGCCGCCAGAAACGTGTATAGTGACTAGGAAAGGATTCTAGGGTAGGACACAATCAATGGATTGTAGGATAGGACTCTCAGAAAGGATACTAGGATAGGACTCGAGGATGGGACTCTAGCATATCACTACAGGCTAAGACTAGTATACGACTGTAGGATAGGCCTACAGGATAGGACTAGTATAGGAGTATTTTATAGGACAATAATAGTACTAGGATAGGACTCTACTATAAGACTGTAGGAAAGGATGCAGTGACACCACTATGTTAGGACTCTAGGATATGTCTCTAGGATAGGACTAGTATAGGACTCTAGGAAAGGAATTTAGGATCGGACTCTATGATAGGCCGAGGAAAGGACGATGGGATAGTTTTATAGGATAGGACTATTGGATAGGACTAGGATAGCAGGAGAGAATAGGACTAAGACAGGACAATAGGGTAGTTCTATAGGATTGAAAGTAGGGTAGGTCTGTAGGATAGAACTCTCGGAGAAGTTTAGCATAGGACTCTAGGATCAATCTGTACGATAGCACTAGGGAAGGCCTTGGATACTATACAATAGGACACTATGATAGGACTCTAGGAAAGGACTCTAGTATAATATGTGGCTAAGACTAAGATAGGACTCTAGGGTGAGACTCAAGAATAGGACACTGGGATAGGGTTCAGGTGTCTAATATACTAATCTAGGATAAGACACTAAGATACAACTCTAGGATAGAATTCCAGCATAAGATTGCAGGATTGGACAGTCGTTTAGGAGACTCTGATAGGATTCTAAGATAGGACTCTGGATAGGACAGAGATAGGATACTAGGATAGGACTGTAGCCTAGTTCTAGCAATAGGACTGTAGAATAGGTTGGTAGGATAGTACTAGGATAGGACTCTGGTAATGGACTCTCAGATATGACTAGCATAGATATAGGATAGGATGAGGCTAGGACTGTAGGATTGGAATTGGATAGGAGTATAGGATAGGTCTAGCATAGTACTATCCTAGGACTATAAATTAGGATGTTAGAACACCAGGATAGGACTATAGGATCGGTCTAAGTTAAGACCCAAGGATAGGACTTTGGAAAGACTCTAGGAGAGGACTAGGACAGAACTCTAGGATAGGCATCTCAGACAGGATTAGGATGGAACTGTAGGATAGGAAACTAAGTTAGGACTTTAGGATAGGAATAGGATAGATTATAGGATTGACCTTTGGAGAGTACTCTAGGTTAGGTCAGGATAGCACTCAAGCCTGGACTCTCAGATACTATTAGGATAGAACTAGGATAGGATGAGGATAAGACTGTAGGTTAGGACTAGGATAGGACGATAGCATAGGACTAGCATTGGAGTAGGAGATGACTACAAGTTAGAATGATATGGTAGAATTTTAGGATAGGACTATAGGATCGGTGTAAGTTAAGACTCAAGGATAGGACTCTAGGAAACATGCTGGGATAGGACTAGGACAGTACTCTAGAATAGGTATTTCAGATACGATTAGGATGGAAATCTAGGACAGGAATCTAAGGTAAGACTCAATGATAGGAATAGGATAGGACTCTAGGAGAGGACTCTATGATAGTACTAGGTTAGGAGTCTCCAATAGGATCCTAGGATAGGACTATAGGTGAATACTGTAGGATAGGAATAGGATATGTGACTCGTATTGGGAGCTAGGATAGTACTAGGACAGGACTCTAGAATAGGACACTAGGAAAGGGTTAGCATAGGTCTAGAATAGGACTACGATAGGTAGGTACGAGAGGACTGGGATAAGACAGGTATAGGAGTAGGATAGATCTATGATCGAACTAGGATAGGACCTTTGATAGGAATACGATGGATTAAGTAGAAGACATTCGGATAGATTCTAGGATTAGACTGTAGTATAGGAATGCAGGATAGGACTCTAGGATAGGACAAAGATAGAACTCTTGGATAGGCTCTAGGTTTGGACTAGGATACGACTCTTGCATAGGACTCGGAGAGGACTTGAATAGGACTACGATAGGACAGTGTAAGAGGTCTGGGATAAAACAAGTACAGGACCAGGATAGATCTATGATTGAATTAGGATTGGGCTCCAAATAGGAATACAATGGTATTAGCATTGCACTATAAGATAGATTATAGTATTGCACTGTAGGATAGCACTCCAGGATAGGACTCTACGACAAGCTCTAGGTTAGGACTTCGATAGGACCATAAGTTAAGATTAGAATAGGACTAGAATAGGACAAGGAAAGGATTATATGATAGGACTAGCTTAATATAAGAATAAGGCTAGGGTAGGTCTCTGATGGAAATAGGACACTACCAGCTTAAGACTCTAAGATACGACTGTGGTATAGGATTCATGGATAGGAATCTAGGATAAGACTTTAGGATAGGTGTGGGATAGAGTATAGAGAAGCACTGTAGGATAGGACTTGAATAGGATTCTAGGATATCATTAGGATAAGAGCATAGGTTAGGACTTTAGGATAGGACGAAGTTAGAAGTATGGTATAGCTCTATTATATTGAATTATAGGATAGCTCTCTAGGATAGGACTACAGTTTAGGAGAAGAATTGGACTCTACAATAAGACTCTAGGAAAGGACTCTATGAGAGAATTAGGATAGGTCTCTTGAATACCTCTCTTGGATTGGACAAATGTAGGACTCTGCAATAGTACTGTAGAATAGGACTCAGATAGTACTAGGATATATCTATTGGAGAGAACTATAGGAAAGGACTAGGATAGGGCTCTAGGATAGGAGTCTCCAATAGGACTGGGATATGAATTGGATAGGAATAGCATAGGAGTATAAGACAGGACTAGGAAGGACTAGGATACTACCCTAGTATAGCACTAGGGTAGGATGGGTATAGGGCCAGTATAGGACTAGGGTTTGAATAGGATAGTGCTAGAATAAGACTAAGGTAGGGCTAGGATAGGTCTAGGATATCACTAGGATAAGATTAGGATAGGAATCTAGAATAAGACTCTAGGAAAAGAAAGGAATGGGAGTAGGATAGGACAAGGAGATGTCTCTAGGGTAGATTAGGAAAATAATTTAGTATAGGACTCCAAGATAGGACTAGGATAGGATTGGGATTGGACTGTAGATTAGGGCTGTGATGTGACTAGGAAAGAGCTAGTTTAAGATAAGGATAGTACAGAAGCATAGAGCTAGGAGAAGGATAGGGCTAGGATAGTACGAGTATAGCTTTAGAACATAGTACTAGGGTAGGAATAGAGCATAGCACTAAGATAGGACTCTCTGACAGGACTAGAAAAGGACTATATGATACTAACAGGATAAGGTAAACATGGTTTAAGGTAGGAAAAGGGTAGGACTCTAGGATAGTTCTGTAGCATAGGAGTCTAAGATAGGATTCATGTAAAGGTCTCTAGGATAGGACTAGTAGAGGACAATAGGATATTATTCCAGGATAGGGAGGATAGGATAGAATTCCTGGTGTTGACACTAGGGTAGGCCTCTAGGATTGGAATCGAGGATGAGATTGGAGGAAAAAATTCTATTATACCCCTACGGGACTGGACAGTAGAATAGGAAAATGGAATAGGAATGGAAGATATGACTCTAGGACAGGACTTTACGATAGGACTAGGGGAGGACTAGGATATGACTCTAGAATAGGCTTCTACTATAGGAGTCTACATTAGGACACTAAGATTGGACTCTATGACAGGTCTAAGATAGGAATCTAGGTTAGGACTCTAGGATAGGATTGGGATTGGACTAGGATAGAAATCTATGATAGGATCAAGGATAGGATTCTAGTTAACGACTCTAGTATAAGACTAGGGTAGCACTGTAAGATATGACACTAGGAATGATTAGAAGAGGTCTAGAATGGACTCGAGGAAAGGATTCTAGGATAGGACTCAGATCATACTAGGATAGGACTCTACGATAAGTCTCTAGGATTAGAAAGTAGAATAAGAATAGTCTAGGACTAGGATAGGAATCTATGATAGGACAATAGGAACAGACTCTAGGATGGGATACAAGAATATGTCTGAAGAAAAGGACTCTAGGAATGAACACTCGGATAGGGCTCTAGAATAGGACTCTAGGGTAGGAATGAGATGAGACACAAGGATAGGACACTGGGATTAGATTTGGATAGGATTCTAGCATAAGCCTCTGCAATAGGACTCTGGGATAGTGCTCAAGGATAGGACTCTAGGATATGATTCTAGCATTGGATTAGAATATGTCTAGGATAGCACTAGGATAGGAATAAGGATAAGACTAACATAGGACACTAACATGAGTCTGTGGGATATGTCTTTATATTTGAACGAGGACATCAGTCTAGGATAAGACTCTAAGATAGGACTTTAGTAGAGGACACTAGGATTGGGTTAGGATAGGACTAGGAGAGGAATCTATGATAGGTCACTACGAAAAGAATCTGGGATAAGACACAAGAATACGTCTATCACATAGGTCTCTAGCAAAGGACACTACGATAGGACTCTAGGATAGGACTGATAAAGGACACTGGGATGGGACTCAAGGATAAGACTACTACTCTCTTCTGTCATAGTCCTCCAGGATAGGACTCTAGGATAGGACAAGAGTAGGACTAGAATAGGTCTAGGGTATGAATAGGATAGGTCTCTAAGCTACTATAAGTGAAGTACTCTACGATAGATATATAGGGTAGAAGAGTATGGGCGAATTAGTACAGGACTCTAAAATAAGACACTAGAATAGGACCAGGATAGAACTAGGATAAGAGTAGAATAGGACTATAGGATAGGACTCTATGATAGGAAACTAGAGTAGGAATGTGTGATAGCCCTAGGATTGGACTAGGAAATGATTATAAGACAGGACTAGCAGAGGAGCAAACATAGGGCTACGGAAGGACTGTATGATAAGAATGTGGGAGAGGACTCCATAAGAGCTAGGATAGGACTTTAGGATACAACCGTAGGATAAGATTAGGATAGGATTTTAGTAGAGGACTTTAGGATTGGAATAGGATAGGATTAGGAAATGTCGAGGATAGAAATATATGATAGGTCATTAGGAAGGGAATCCAGGATAGGACACAAGGTTATGTCTGCAAAATAAGACTCTAGGTAATGACACGAAGATAGGACTCTAGCATAGGACTCTAGGATAGCACTGAAATAAGACACTAGGATAGTACTCCAGGATAAGACTAGGATAGTTCTCTAGGTTAGGACTCTATGATAGGACACTTGTATAGGACTAGGACATGATGCTGGGATAGGACAAGAATAGGAGTATGATAGGTCTAGGATAGTACTAGGATAGGAGTATAAGACAATACATCTTAGTATTCTATGATAGGAATAAAAGATAGGACTGCATGAGGCAACTAAGATAGGACTCTAGGATATGACCCTAGGATTGAACTAGCATAGGACTTTCGTAGAGGACACTAGGATAGAACTAGGACACGATTCTAGGAGAGGACTCTATGATAGGACTCTATGATAGGACTGTACGAGAGCCCTAGCATTGGACTAGGAGTGGAGTATAAGACAGGAATAGGATAGGAACTTAGGAGAGAACTAGAATAGCACTATTATAAGACCACGATAGAACTAGAGTATGACAAGGATAGGATTAGGATAAGGCTAAGATAGCACTAGGAGAACACTAGGATAGGACTGAGACTGGATACTAGTATCAGACTCCAGGAAAAGACAGCGATACAAATAGGATAGCACTCTTCGATATGACTAGGATTAATCTCTAGGATAGGACTCTAGGATAGGACCAGAATACGATGAGAAAAGGAGTACAACAACATAGCATTTAAGGATAGGACTATAGGATATGACTCTAAGATAGGTCTATGGGAGAGGACTCTTAGAAAGGACTAGGATAGGATTAGACTAGAACTCTGTGTTAGGACTAAATAGCAAACTGGGACAGGACTCTAGGTTAGGGTTAAGATTGGAATAGCATAGGACTCTAGGATAATTCACTAGCATAAGAAGAGAATATGACTAGGACTGGAATCGCCGCCAGAAACGTGTATAGTGACTAGGAAAGGATTCTAGGGTAGGACACAATCAATGGATTGTAGGATAGGACTCTCAGAAAGGATACTAGGATAGGACTCGAGGATGGGACTCTAGCATATCACTACAGGCTAAGACTAGTATACGACTGTAGGATAGGCCTACAGGATAGGACTAGTATAGGAGTATTTTATAGGACAATAATAGTACTAGGATAGGACTCTACTATAAGACTGTAGGAAAGGATGCAGTGACACCACTAGTTAGGACTCTAGGATATGTCTCTAGGATAGGACTAGTATAGGACTCTAGGAAAGGAATTTAGGATCGGACTCTATGATAGGCCGAGGAAAGGACGATGGGATAGTTTTATAGGATAGGACTATTGGATAGGACTAGGATAGCAGGAGAGAATAGGACTAAGACAGGACAATAGGGTAGTTCTATAGGATTGAAAGTAGGGTAGGTCTGTAGGATAGAACTCTCGGAGAAGTTTAGCATAGGACTCTAGGATCAATCTGTACGATAGCACTAGGGAAGGCCTTGGATACTATACAATAGGACACTATGATAGGACTCTAGGAAAGGACTCTAGTATAATATGAGGCTAAGACTAAGATAGGACTCTAGGGTGAGACTCAAGAATAGGACACTGGGATAGGGTTCAGGTGTCTAATATACTAATCTAGGATAAGACACTAAGATACAACTCTAGGATAGAATTCCAGCATAAGATTGCAGGATTGGACAGTCGTTTAGGAGACTCTGATAGGATTCTAAGATAGGACTCTGGATAGGACAGAGATAGGATACTAGGATAGGACTGTAGCCTAGTTCTAGCAATAGGACTGTAGAATAGGTTGGTAGGATAGTACTAGGATAGGACTCTGGTAATGGACTCTCAGATATGACTAGCATAGATATAGGATAGGATGAGGCTAGGACTGTAGGATTGGAATTGGATAGGAGTATAGGATAGGTCTAGCATAGTACTATCCTAGGACTATAAATTAGGATGTTAGAACACCAGGATAGGACTATAGGATCGGTCTAAGTTAAGACCCAAGGATAGGACTTTGGAAAGACTCTAGGAGAGGACTAGGACAGAACTCTAGGATAGGCATCTCAGACAGGATTAGGATGGAACTGTAGGATAGGAAACTAAGTTAGGACTTTAGGATAGGAATAGGATAGATTATAGGATTGACCTTTGGAGAGTACTCTAGGTTAGGTCAGGATAGCACTCAAGCCTGGACTCTCAGATACTATTAGGATAGAACTAGGATAGGATGAGGATAAGACTGTAGGTTAGGACTAGGATAGGACGATAGCATAGGACTAGCATTGGAGTAGGAGATGACTACAAGTTAGAATGATATGGTAGAATTTTAGGATAGGACTATAGGATCGGTGTAAGTTAAGACTCAAGGATAGGACTCTAGGAAACATGCTGGGATAGGACTAGGACAGTACTCTAGAATAGGTATTTCAGATACGATTAGGATGGAAATCTAGGACAGGAATCTAAGGTAAGACTCAATGATAGGAATAGGATAGGACTCTAGGAGAGGACTCTATGATAGTACTAGGTTAGGAGTCTCCAATAGGATCCTAGGATAGGACTATAGGTGAATACTGTAGGATAGGAATAGGATATGTGACTCGTATTGGGAGCTAGGATAGTACTAGGACAGGACTCTAGAATAGGACACTAGGAAAGGGTTAGCATAGGTCTAGAATAGGACTACGATAGGTAGGTACGAGAGGACTGGGATAAGACAGGTATAGGAGTAGGATAGATCTATGATCGAACTAGGATAGGACCTTTGATAGGAATACGATGGATTAAGTAGAAGACATTCGGATAGATTCTAGGATTAGACTGTAGTATAGGAATGCAGGATAGGACTCTAGGATAGGACAAAGATAGAACTCTTGGATAGGCTCTAGGTTTGGACTAGGATACGACTCTTGCATAGGACTCGGAGAGGACTTGAATAGGACTACGATAGGACAGTGTAAGAGGTCTGGGATAAAACAAGTACAGGACCAGGATAGATCTATGATTGAATTAGGATTGGGCTCCAAATAGGAATACAATGGTATTAGCATTGCACTATAAGATAGATTATAGTATTGCACTGTAGGATAGCACTCCAGGATAGGACTCTACGACAAGCTCTAGGTTAGGACTTCGATAGGACCATAAGTTAAGATTAGAATAGGACTAGAATAGGACAAGGAAAGGATTATATGATAGGACTAGCTTAATATAAGAATAAGGCTAGGGTAGGTCTCTGATGGAAATAGGACACTACCAGCTTAAGACTCTAAGATACGACTGTGGTATAGGATTCATGGATAGGAATCTAGGATAAGACTTTAGGATAGGTGTGGGATAGAGTATAGAGAAGCACTGTAGGATAGGACTTGAATAGGATTCTAGGATATCATTAGGATAAGAGCATAGGTTAGGACTTTAGGATAGGACGAAGTTAGAAGTATGGTATAGCTCTATTATATTGAATTATAGGATAGCTCTCTAGGATAGGACTACAGTTTAGGAGAAGAATTGGACTCTACAATAAGACTCTAGGAAAGGACTCTATGAGAGAATTAGGATAGGTCTCTTGAATACCTCTCTTGGATTGGACAAATGTAGGACTCTGCAATAGTACTGTAGAATAGGACTCAGATAGTACTAGGATATATCTATTGGAGAGAACTATAGGAAAGGACTAGGATAGGGCTCTAGGATAGGAGTCTCCAATAGGACTGGGATATGAATTGGATAGGAATAGCATAGGAGTATAAGACAGGACTAGGAAGGACTAGGATACTACCCTAGTATAGCACTAGGGTAGGATGGGTATAGGGCCAGTATAGGACTAGGGTTTGAATAGGATAGTGCTAGAATAAGACTAAGGTAGGGCTAGGATAGGTCTAGGATATCACTAGGATAAGATTAGGATAGGAATCTAGAATAAGACTCTAGGAAAAGAAAGGAATGGGAGTAGGATAGGACAAGGAGATGTCTCTAGGGTAGATTAGGAAAATAATTTAGTATAGGACTCCAAGATAGGACTAGGATAGGATTGGGATTGGACTGTAGATTAGGGCTGTGATGTGACTAGGAAAGAGCTAGTTTAAGATAAGGATAGTACAGAAGCATAGAGCTAGGAGAAGGATAGGGCTAGGATAGTACGAGT